>NC_136057.1:1695666440-1695859746 GCF_964261635.1 Lissotriton helveticus
CTAAATGTCAGTAAAATATGGGCAAATAAGATAAGAATGGTATTGCACTTTAATTTGTAGTAATTTTAAAACATTACATTCAGTATTTATATTTTTATATTTTATAAATGCACTTGGGTCATGTGAAAAATGCACTAAATTCAGTATTTATACAATTATGACCTGCCAGATACATTTTAAGTCTTTTGACCAGGTTTATGAATAGTATTGCACTAGTCACTTTAAAAATGTCGAATCTAGAGCACAGCGTTGTCATGTGATCAAGGCCGATAACGGCTGAAATGCGCTATGGCAGACTAATCTCAATAAAGAAACTCACACACTCAGATTTTGTACTTTCCATCAAGGAGGTGTATGCGGCGAGGATTTTCGAAATTGACGTGAAAACCGGAGGAAGTCAATCCGGTTTTCACAGGCCCCCTCCTCACAAGCTTGGCCCTGTGAACGGCAAGTCAAAGCATTTGGTCAAACAGCGTGTGGTGTCTGCATCTGTATTCACATTGCGGCCCCCGGGGAAAGCAGGTCCGCAGACCAGTCTTTTCCCCGGGGTGTTCGTGCGAGATAAGGACAGGCAGGAAGTTAGGTAGGGGGTTTAGGTCAGGGGTGGGAGGGGTTAGGAGGCTATTTAGGGGACAGGAGGGGAAGGACTTCCTTTTCCTGTCCCCGGTGACTCAGGGAGAAGCTAGTTTTTAGAGTGCAGGCGGAGTGTCATTTAGGTAGGCGGAGTGTATATTAGAGGTGCGGACGTCGCAACTGGTGCCCCGGTGCGACGATTAGCCTAGTTTAATGTTGTTTATTGGTAGGCGGAGTGTTATTTAGGCGAAAAACAGCGTGTCGCCACTGGTGCCCCGGTGCGGCGAGCGAAGGTGCAATACCTCACGCATCTCGCAGACGGAACGAGCGCTCGGGAATTATAATGGCAACGCCCGATGCGGAGGCGGTGCGGGCTGCACTCCTAGTGCTCGGCCGGGCTGGGAGGACTGATCTCCTCCAGCCCGGCGTCCTGGACCAGGTGTGGGTCGGGATGACCCGCACGCCTAGGTCAGCATCTGCAGGGGTTGCTGCTGTAGTCGCAGCATGCATGGATGAGCCCTTTGGGGCTCGTGAAGGTATGCCCAAGAGGCACCCAAAAAAGGGGGGAGGCGGCAGAGTCTCCCTGCCAGGATCGAGGTCGGGGAAGTGGTGCCGGGAGGCGGGGAGGGGCCAAGGGGGAAGGGCACAAGGGCCCCCAGCGTGCCGTTGGGGAGCCCGGGCAGGGTCAGGCTTCACTGGCATCACAGGCCGGGGGGTCAGGGAGCAAGGGCCAGTTGGTAGGGTATGACGAGAGCAGTGAGAGCAGTGGGGGGGAGGACCTGGGTGAGTGGGAGGTGGTGGCTGGAGAGGATTTTGCTCTCACGCTGTCAGGGGGGGAGTCTGGGGGGGTAGAGGTGTTCACCATCCTTGAGCAGCTGGTCGACCTTTTGGGGGGTCAGAAAGGGGTTGTCAGGCCTCAGGGTTCCAAGGGCAAGGGCCCTCTGAAGGCGCAGCAGCAGGTTGGGCTGGGGCAGGCGGCGGGGAGTGGTGCGGCACCCGTGCCCGGGTGGGGAGGAGTGGGGGAGTCGGGGCAGGCTTCCATGTATGACAGGTGAGAGCACATGACCGAGGAGGAGAGGGCTCGCGACCAGCATCGCGTCATTCCTGAATATGAGAGGGAGTGGCAGCGCTTCTGCGAGGCCAGGGAGGCGAAGCCGGGTGGGGTGCCCAGGGGCGATGGGGCCCTGGCACCTGCGTGTGGTCGGGGGTCAACTGGGGGTCGAGGAAGGGGGGGCTCAGGGGCAGTGAATCTGGGTGGAAGGTTCAGGGACTGCCTTGACGGATCAGAGACCTGTCGGCACTGGGGCCTCCCCGAGCGCATACGGCTCGGGGGGGGTGGGAACAAGCCAGCAGGGTCAGCTGGCAGAGGCCGGGGTGGGCCGGCGGGGCGCAACACGGCCTCCAAACTCCGGGACGAAGAAGCAGGGGGGTCCGCAGCGGCCTGCCCTCCAGCGAGGGAGCGGGCACCGGCGATGTTGGAGTGCGAATTTATGCCTGGAGTGAAAGGGAAGGGTGCTAAGAGAGTTGTGACGGAAGTGGTGCCGCTGGATGTGCAGGATGGGTGGTTGGACTATGAGGATGAGGAGGATGAATTGGAAGAGGGTGAGTTGTGTGAGACTGGAAGTGTGGGCAAGGCTAGGGTGGCAACTGCCAAGATTGGTGTTTTTCAGGAGGCCCGGGACGGCGACAGTCGGGCCACCAAAGGGAGCACGAAGCCGGCGGACGCACGGCGACAGGAGAGGGACGCTCCTGCGACCTTGTCAGGTGAGGGTGCTTGGTGGGACGCCTGGACGGAGGGGGCGAAAGGGGGAAGGAAGAAGCCCTGCCGGTCGGTGGGGGTGGGGAATGGGTCTGTGCGGATGGGGTCCCCAGTTGGGGTGGAGCCGGTGACAGCTGATGGGGGGAAGCAGGTCGCGACAGCCAGCGCGCAGACTGACAAGATGGAGGACCTGAGGGGGTAAGGAGGAAGGAGTTGAGAAGCTCCGGAAGAAGTTGCCGTACATGGGGCTGGCGATGCCTCTAGGATCACATTTGTCGGAAAAGACGAGGGGGAAGATTTGGAGGCATGAATATGTTGATGTGTTTAAGCTTCTGCATAAGGAGATTCAGGCGAAAGAGGGGTCTAAGGAAGAGGACTGGGAGTTGACCAGGCGGCCGAGGGTACCGGTAACGATGGAGAATTGGACGTCGGCCTTTTTGATTTATGCGAGTATCTATTGCAAGAAGCACGGGGATCGGGATATTGCACTGTTCAAGTATATGGACGTGATCAGGAAGGCGCAGCTACATTTCGGGAGTTTTGCTTGGTTGAGCTACGACGAGGAGTTCAGGGCCAGGGTCAGCGTTAATCCGGACAAGCCGTGGGGGGAGGTAGACCAGGAACTCTGGATTCAATGGATGTCTTTGACGCAGGCAGCGGCTTCCACGCATACGGCCAGCGGTCTTCCGGTCACTTATCGGTCTTTTCAGTCGCGCCCCGCCCAGTCTGGGGCGGGTAGTCAGGGAGTTTCAGGTGGACAGGGGAACCAAGCTGTGTGGTCAGGGGCAGCGGGGCAACAGTACAAGCCAGTGTCTTCGGGGGCCTGTTGGGGGTTCAATAAAGGTTTCTGCAACCGTCCCTCTTGTAAGTTCAAGCATGAGTGTTCAACGTGCGGGGGGAGGCACGCAGTCACACAGTGCCTCACGCTGGCTACGCCATCAGAGCAGTGGAAAATTGCCAGGGGTAGGGGGCAGCCTGGGCCAAAGGGCCCATACTCCGGTTAAGGTGGAGGCCATGGGTCCATGGCTCTCCCGGTACCCTGATAAGGAAGCGGCGTTGCGATTGTATTGGGGGTTCATGGAAGGTTTTCAAATTGGATATCAGGGGCCGAGGGAGAGGCGTTGGGCTGAGAACTTGCGGTCCGCCAAAGAATTGCCGAAGGTGGTGGCGTGTAAGCTGGAGAAGGAGGTTTCGGAGGGCAGGATTGCGGGTCCTTTTTCAGAGTGGCCGATGTCGGATCTCATTGTCTCACCTCTGGGGGTGGTGCCCAAGAAAGAACCTGGGGAGTTCAGATTGATTCATCACTTGTCCTGGCCGGAAGGAGGGTCTGTGAATGATTTTATCGCGGAGGAGGACTCCAGAGTGCTGTATGCGTCAGTGGATGATGCCATTGGTTTGGTGAGGTCCTGTGGGAGGGGGGCAGAGTTGGCCAAGTGTGACATCAAGTCGGCCTTTCGCCTTCTTCCCATTCATTCGGCGGATTTCCCCCTGTTGGGCATGCAGTTTGACGGGGCCATCTTCGTGGACATGGTGTTGCCGATGGGTTGTGCGATTGCCTGCGCGAAATTTGAGACTTTCAGCTCCTTTCTGCAGTGGGCCTTTGTGGACCGCAGTGGGCACCGGCTGGTGTCCCACTATTTGGATGACTTTCTGTTTGTGGGTGCAGGTCGCTCTGGCACATGTGGAGCGGCTTTGCAGCAGTTCCAGTTGTTGGCGCAGGATTTTGGAGTGCCGTTGGCACCGGAGAAGACGGAGGGGCCTAGTTGTTGCCTGACATTCCTTGGGATTGAGCTGGATTCGGTAGCTTGGCAGGCGCGTTTACCGGTACGGAAAGTGGCGGAGATGCAGGAAGCTTTGAGAGGCGCGCTCGAGGTCCGGAAGCTTGATTTGAGGTCTGTGCAGCATTTGTTGGGATTGTTGAACTTTGCTTGCAGAGTTGTGAGGGCTGGGAGGACGTTTTGTAGGCGGCTTGGCATGGCCATGTCGGGGGCGGCCCTCCCGCACCACAGGATCAGGGTCACGCTGGGGGTCCGGTCGGCCTTGCGAGTGTGGCTGGCGTTCCTGGAGGACTTCAATGGTGTGTCCTTGGAGTTTGCGCGGGACAGGATAGTGTGGTAGGTTCAACTCTACTCGGACGCAGCGGGAGCAGCAGGTTTCGGGATCTTCTGGGATGGCCGCTGGTGTGCGGAACAGTGGCCAGCTCATTGGCTGCACCAGGGCAGGAGCATTGCGTTTCTGGAGTTTTTCCCCTTGTTGGTTGCACTGTTGGTTTGGGGCCCAGAGTTCAGGAACAGTTCGGTGTTGTTTCATGTAGACAATATGACAGTAGTGGACTTGGTGAACAACCAAAAGGCGAGGGACCTGCGAGTGCTGCGCTTGCTGCGAAGTTTCATGCTGCTGTGTCTGCATTTCAATGTGCTGTTTCGCGCGCAACATGTGCCTTGCGCGAGTAACGAAATTGCGGATGCGTTATCTCGTTCGCAGTGGCAGTGCTTCAGGAAGCTGGCGCCGGGAGCGGAAGCTTGCAAGACCAAGGTGCCGGAGGGTATCTGGGCCTGGGGGGAGTGAGAGTGGTTGGGTTGGTTGAGAGGTCGTTAGCGGAGTCCACTAGGCGGGCATACAGGTTTGCATGGGCTGAGTTTGGGGCCTTTGTGGGGGAGGAGATGGGAGCGTGGAGGTTGCCCAAAGATGTGTGTGAGCGAGGGGTGGTGCAATTTGTGTTGGGCTGCATGGATAAGGGATTGTCGCAGACGACGATTGCTGGCAAATTGGCTGGAGTTTCTTTCTACAGCATGGTGTATTTGGGTTATGATCCGGCTAGGTCGGATCTGCTGAGTCGAATGTTGAAGGGTTGGGGGCGGGTGAGGGCGGAAATGGGTGGGGGGGAGTTGCCCCATGAGGCGGTCACGTTTGACTTGTTGGAGAAGGTTTTAAGGGAGTTGCATTTCTGTTGCTACGATGGGGAGGAGGTGGCGTTGTTCCGCCTGTGCATGATCTGGATGTTTTTGGTGCATTTCGGGTGTCAGAGTTGCTGGGGACCCGAGGGGCGCCGGGTCGGATGTTTACCGATGTGCGTGTGGACGGGGTTCGGTTGGGCATATGGTTGGGGCGTTCTAAGATGGACCAGGTGGGTCGGGGCAAATGGGTATGGCTGTTGAAGAGTGGGTGTGCAGGTGTGTGCCCGGTGCGAGAGTGGCTGGGGTTTTGTGGTCAAGTATGGAGGTTGGAAGGGAAGATTTTTGTGTACGCGTCGCGAAAGCGCTTGACGTCATTTCAGTTGCTGGCGGTTCTGCGGTTGGCTTTGCGGAGACTGGGCAGGGATCCGGCTCGGTTTGGCACACACTCGTTTCGGATTGGGGCAGCCACTGCGGCGGCGGGTTTGGGTTGGTCGTGGGAGGAGATCCAGAGGATTGGTCGATGGCGGTCGCGGTGTTGTGAGCGCTACGTGCGCAAGTGAGGGCGCGGGGCGTGCTGCTTGGCCGGCTGCGCTGATTGTTGTTTTCCTTGTTATGCTGGGGTACTAATCTCTTTCTCTTCATAGGTTGTGTTCGTGGACCGGGGTCCAAGACGGTCACTTGGGTCGTTGGGCATTCTTTTGTGCACTGGGCTTTGAAATACGCTGACAGGCAGGTGTACGGCCGTAGCCTGGGCCTGAGGAGCAGCCATCACGAAGTACAATGGTGGGGTAAGAGCGGAATGCGCTGGGGCGAACTGTTGCCATGGCTAACAAGGAAAGTGTCGCAGCTGGGCTGCCCGGACATGCCTATCATCCACTTGGGGGAAAATGACTTGGTGAAGCAATCGGGGGTATCACTGTTGCATTTGATGCAGAGGGATCTGGAGGCGATGAGACGCAATCTGGCTGGCGCCTGTATTGTGTGGACTGAATTTATCCCACGAATGATCTGGAGGGGTGCACTCAAGCCTGCGGCCGTTGAAAGGGCCCGCAGAAAATTGAACAGAGCAATGAGACTTTTCTGTGCGGATCAGGGTATCAAAGTGCTGGCTCATGTCGGGCTTCAGCTGGAACAGCCACTTCTTTTCAGGGATGACGGCGTGCACCCTTCTCACATGGGAAATTAATTTTACCTGATGGAGCTGCGGGATCTGATTAGTTGTCTGTGGAACTAATCGATATGGTGTAAGAGAGATTGAGCTCGAAAGGTGCATGCTTGGTGGGGCAGGTAACCGCCCTCCGGGGGTTCCCTGGGTGGCGGGAACTGGGAGGGGTGGGGAGTCCATGACGGGCAGAATCACCCTTCCAGGGAGGGGGTTACAGGTGCAGGATGGGGGGAGTGGTAGACGGGAGTGCGATGGATGGAGATGACGGAGGAGTTGGAAAGTGAAAGTGGGAAGTGAATGAGATGCAAAGAGGTCGTGGTGTGAATTGGGAGTGGCTGGTGGAGCACGTGAGTGGATGATGGGTGAAAGGCAGGATGTTGGGGGGATTGTTTAAGTTAATGATGTTATGTTTATTTGTGAATGTCATGCCTGTCCTAATAAATGGCCTTTTACTCTAACTGATGCGTGGAGTGGTTATTGCGCGATGCGGCCCCCGGGGAAAGCAGGTCGGCAGACCAGTCTTTTCCCCGGGGTGTTCGCGCGAGATAAGGACAGGCAGGAAGTTAGGTAGGGTGTTTAGGTCAGGGGTGGGAGGGGTTAGGAGGCTATTTAGGGGGACAGGAGGGGAAGGACTTCCTTTTCCTGTCCCCGGTGCCTCAGGGAGAAGCTAATTTTTGCCGCCCACTCACCCTACACAGCTGAAGGGGGGACGCTGGGCATTTTGTTGAGTTGCCAAGTTGGGCAAGACGCCAGTTAGGACAGGATGGCACAATAGGGGGTGTTTGCGGGAACTGGGAGGGGTGGGGAGTCCATGATGGGCAGAATCACCCTTCCAGGGAGGGGGTTACAGGTGCAGGATGGGGGGAGTGGTAGACGGGAGTGCGATGGATGGAGATGACGGAGGAGTTGGAAAGTGAAAGGGGGAAGTGAATGAGATGCAAAGAGGTTGTGGTGTGAATTGGGAGTGGCCTGTGGAGCACGTGAGTGGATGATGGGTGAAAGGCAGGATGTTGGGGGGATTGTTTAAGTTAATGATGTTATGTTTATTTGTGAATGTCATGCCTGTCCTAATAAATGGCCTTTTACGCTAACTGATGCGTGGAGTGGTTATTGCGCGATTGCGGCTATGAACGGGAAGGCTTGGTAAATTTCCGGGCGAAAAAAAATCACAGGAGCCCCCTGATAGAGAAAAGCGTACTTCAACGGTACTCAGCCGGATTCGTGTCGGCTGACCGAAGGTCGCAGTTGATCGCCGAACTACAGGAATCGAGATATGAGATCAGCTGCGCATTGTGTGTCAGACAGGGAGGTGTGCCACGATAAAGTCAGAAGTATTCAAATTAACAAATCGCTGGCTTATCGGACTGAACAGGAACTATAGGAGAAATGTCTGCAGACATGCTGCACGATTGTGAAGCAGCTGCAGAGGAGATGTTTCAAAACTCTCCCACAAATCAAGTAGGACAGACCAGTGGAGTAACTGTTGACAATCCAAGTGGCATTAAGGAAACATTTTGAATGCTGGAAAAGTTAATGATGCAAGAGCATTCTAAGTGGTGGGAGTTTAAGGCCCTCCAGCGATCTCTAGACGTGGGCAGGATCCTGAGGGGGCAGAGGATAATGTCAGCCCCTAGTTATGAAACACCAAATCCTCAAATGATGGCAGAACGGGCAGAGTGCAATTTGGAGTCGTCAAGCAAACTAGTGCAGGTTTTAGTAAAATACGCTGAAAGGTGGAGGACAAAATTAAGGCAAGGAAATTGTATAAATTCCAACGCGATAAAGCGGATTACGATAACGGCCAGATATTCACGTTTTTGCGCAAATATGACTTACTAAGGAATGAAAGATCTAACAAACGTACAGAAATGGCACATCAGACTCAAGGGCATGATGCAATTACATCAGCATCAGATATAAGTTTGGCGCATGAAAGCTAATCTGAACCGGAAACAAGTACCATTAGATCTAGTCAAAGCAAAGTTAAACTATTCTTGGTGGAGCAAAGCAGAAGAGAAAGTCTCCGTCCGAGAAACAACAAACCAGGAAAGAACATGACAATAAAAGAAGACAGGAAAGGAAAAAAGCAAGCTGAAACTTGGGGAAACAGGAAACCAGTTCACAGGTGCTTGATACACAAGCAATAGAGAGTCAACTGCATCAAATTATTATTATTATTATTATTTAGAGGTTTTCTATAGCGCTAGCCAGACCCGAGCGTATCAGAGCGCTTTACAACATGATGAAGAGGAGACAAAATACAGGACAAATGCATGTTATGAAAATACAGAAAAAGTTCAAAAAGAAGCTTTACAGTTCTGCTGAGTGTCAGAGGTGTGCCGTTGAAGTAGAGAGGTCGAGGGGGCCGAGGAGTGGCATTGAGGAAGATGGGTCAAGAGGTAGTCTCAAAGCCTAGGGCAGGCAAGACTAATGCTGGAAATGTTCTCTTTGCGTTGCCGACCCAGGGGCTGAGAGTTCGGAGAGAGGGAATGAGGAAGGTAGTGGTTGTACAATGACTGAAGGCTGCCCGTTGGGAGCGTGCTGTCAGAACACAGCCTGGTGGAGGTGAGAGCGTCACGTAATTGCGTTCGGGAAGGTGCGGTTGAGGTAGAGGGTTTTTAGGAGGCTTTTGAATTTTGGAATTTTTAGGGGAATGAGTAGGAAAGAGTTGGAACTCCTGAGGCTTCTTGTTTGCCCGGCTTTCTTGAGTTTGGAGGCTAAATATTCCAGTTTCCCTGTGTGCAGAGCTTTGTGTGTGAGGCAGGCAGTTCTGAAGCTGTCCCGCATTTCGACTGGGAGCTATTTTAGATCTCTGAGTGCGGGAGAAATGTGGTCAAATTTCTTGATTCCGGTGACCATTCTGGCTGCTGCATTGAGGGTAGTTTTGGGCGGGGCTAGGTGAGAGCGAGCTGTACCGAGAGGACTGCTTTCCCATAGTCCAGTCTGGAGAACACCAGGGATTGGGTGACTTGCTTGAGGTCGGTAGGAGGGATGTGGGGTTTGATTTTGTTGAGGAGCTTCAGATTGAGGAAGGCGCTTTTGGCGGAGTTCTTTATTTATTTATTTATTTATTTAATTGCTTGTATCGTGCCAGAATCGACCCATGGGGTATCTCCGCGCTTTGCTCGCGTAAGTACAGGGATGCGTTGCCTCAGTGGAGTACCACAGGGTGGGTTAGTCTTCCTGAAAAAGATATGTTTTTAAGGCTTTCCTAAAACACAAATGGTTGGTGTTGTGTCTTAGGTCGGATGGAAGTTTGTTCCACATGGTCGGACCTATAAATGATAAGGCGCGTCCACCTTGTCTGACTTTTTTTATAGTGGGAGTTTCCAGTAAACACTGGTTGCTAGAACGTAAGAGGCGTTCAGGTTTGTATATCTGGAATTTTTGTGCCAAGTATCTAGGGCCTTGTCCATAAAGGCATTTGTGCACTAAGCAGCAGATTTTAAATCTAACACGTTGTCGTATGGGCAGCCAGTGAAGGTAACTTAGCAGGGGTTTGGACGGGGTTCTTGCAGGAGCATTTAAAATTAGTCTGGCCGCCGTATTTTGGACTACCTGCAAATGGTTGAGCGCCTCCTCATTTGCTAATATGAGGAGGCCGTTGCAGTAGTCCAGGCGGCTTATCACCAGGGCCTGTACAAGAGTCTTCCTGTGGATGTCAGGCAGCAGAGGGAAGACTCGCCTTAACTGGCCAATTGTTCTAAAACAAGCTCCTGTGACATAATTGGCATGCTCCTTCAAGCTCAGATTTTGGTCAAGTTTCACCCCCAGGTTCTTAACAATTGGCTTTGGGCATGGAACAGGTCCACGATCTAAAGGCCACCAGTCGGGAGACCAGAGCATGCTAGTCTTCCCAAAAAGCATTACCTCGGTCTTCCCGACATTGCACTGGAGGCAGTTGGTAGCCATCCAGTTGGACACTGCCCTCATGCCCTCGGCAAAATTGTTCTTCACAACGGGTGTGAGGGAATGGAAGGGAAAAAGCAGCTGGGTGTCATCAGCGTATGACACTGGGGTGAACCCAAACCTTCTCACAATGTCTGCAAGGGGGGCCACATACACATTAAATAATGTGGGGCTTAGGCATGAGCCCTGTGGCACCCCCTTAGTGAGCAGCCTAGAGATGGAACGATAGGGTCCCACGCTGATAGATTGTGAGCGGCCGGAGAGAAAACTCTCCAACCAGGACAGTGCCAATCCTCCAATACCCACTCTCTGCAATCGGCCGAGAAGAATGTCATGAGACACAGTATCAAAAGCAGCCGACAGGTCTAACAGCACCAGAATCATCGAACCTCCTCAATCCTGTGACATCTTGATGTTATCTGTCACGGAGAGGAGTGCCGACTCTGTGCTGTAGTTGGGCCTGAACCCAGATTGTGATGGGTCCAGGCCCCCTGTCGCCTCTATGAACCTGGAAACATGGATGATTACATGCCTCTCGGCCAATTTGCTTAAAAAAGGTAAAAGAGAGATGGGGCGGAGGTTGGAAAGTTCCGTCCATGGTAGGGCCGTGTTCTTCCGTATTGGGTTCACAACTGCCTCCTTCCACTGTCGAGGGAGCTGACCCTCTTTGAAGGAGAGATTTAGAATCTTTTGAATTGTAGGGCAAAGTATATTGTTCAAGGTGACAGTTAGCTTAGCTGGTAACAGATCAAGGGAGGATCCTGTTTTCATGTTATTTATTAGTGTCTGGATGTCACTGTGATCGACCTCAGGAAAGGTAAGTAGAGTATCTCTAGGTGTATCGGGGTGAGTCATGCTTGAATGCTCCAGATCCCTGGGGCATTGAGCAGTGGTGATTTTTTTATAAATTGTCTCAATTTTATCCTCGAAAAATTGAGAGATATTATTACACAGGGTTTGTGTAAAATCATCTGGACTTTCACATGCAATTGGTTTAGTGAAAGTATCCAAGATTTTATACAGCTCTCTGGTGGAATTGCCAGCTTCAGCTAACTGTGCAATAATACTGTTCTTTCTTGCCTGCTTAATTTTTTTATAATAGGCAGACATGGCTTTTTGGTAGTTGGTCTTATTTGTGATTGGACATGGATAGTTTGTGGTCAAGGGTGATTCCCAGTGATTTGACCGAGGTTGCCAGGGTGAGATTTCCGTTGAGGGCATCAATAGCTTTCAACCATTCAATGATTTGCGGGTTTTCTTCCTTGTTGGAGATGAGGAGGATCTTGGGTTTTCCCTGATTGAGTTTGAGGTGGTTCGTTAATAGCCATTCTTGGACTTCTCTGAAGGTATTGTTGAGTCTTAGAATGTCGTTAAAGGAGGAGGTTTCCAAGTAGATCTGTGTATCATCTGCATATAGATGAAAGGGGATATTCACTTTTTTCAGAATGGAGGTGAGGGGTTCCATATAAGTGTTGAACAGTTGAGGGGAGAGAATGGAGCCTTGAGGGACACCTCTGTTTACGGGGAGGAGTTCGGAGGCAAAGGATTTGATTTTTACTCTTTGGGAGCGTTTTTGGAAGAAGGAGGAACACCAATGGAGGACCACTTTGTCTGCACCTACCTGGTCTTTGAGAGCTTTGATGAGAAGGCTGTGGTCTACAGTGTCAAAAGCAGCTGACAAGTCTAGGAGGATGAGGAGACCGCAGTGGCCTGCGTCGAGGGAGTTGAAGATGTCGTCCATGATGTTGAGGATTGCAGTTTCGGTGCTGTAGCCTTTTCTGAAGCCTGATTGGTGGTGGTCAATCAGATTTATGTTGTCAATATGTTTGTTAAGTTGACGCATTTTTCTAGGATTTTTGCAAGGAAATGGAGATTGGAGATAGGTCTGTAATTATTCAGGTCGGTTGCGTCTAAGCCTGACTTTTTCAGAAGAGGAGTGACTTGGCCGACTTTAAGGCAATCTGGTATGGTGCCAGTTTTTAGGGAACTGTTTATGATTTCGCACCAACGTGGAGCCAGGGTGAGTTTCAGCTCTCTGACCATTTGAGAGGGAATATGGTCGAGGTTGTGAGAGGATGGCTTGGAAGAGGAGATAAATTTGAGGATCTCCGATTCTGAGATGGGGTCGAAGGAGGACCAGGTTGTTGCCGGTAGCCTTTTTGTGATAATTTCGCTTGTTGGAGAACAGTCTTTGTCGGGGGGGGGATGGAGGTTAATGTCCAGAGAAAGTTTGATCAAGGTGATGTTTTCATTAAAGAAGTTGGCGAAGTTGTCACATAAGGTTTTTGAGGGCTGGACGAGGGATGTCGCTGGCTTGGACGTTTGTTTTTTAATGATGTCAAAGAGTTCTCTTGGTCTGTTTTTGGCCTTGTCCATTGCGGTGCAGAAAAAGTTGAATTTTTCATTATTGATATGTTGTTTGTACTTTCTTCTTGCTGCTCTCAGTTCCTCGTAACGGCTGGAGGAGGGGTCCAGAGACGTTCAGAAGCTCTGAGATGCCTTCTTTCCTCAGTAATGTCCTTGTTGAACCAGCATCTTGAGGGAATGTTCCTGGATTTTTTCCGTTTCAAGGGGGCTAGTTCGTCAAGGATGGAGGACATGGAAACATTGTAGTGAGCTGTGAGTTCTTCAGTAGAGAGGCCTTCCGGGGAGATGGGCAGGAGGGAGGATATTTTCTCTTCTAACTCATCTGTGTTGATCTGCGATAGGTTTCTCGACCATGAGGGGGGACTGAGATGGAGGGCAGAGGTAAGGTCTGATGAGGGAGGTGGAATAGGATAAGGTGATGGTCTGACCAGTCGACCGGAAGGATGTGATCTATAGTGATTGCGTCAAGATAGGTGATGATGGCATCCAGGATAACTCCTTTGTTGTGGGTTTCTTGAGAACAGTGCTGGGTGAGGTTGTTGGTAAGGAGTAGGTCATTTAGGGTTTGTACAGGAGCACTGTTCTTATCATTCCAGTGGAGGTTAAGGTCGCCTAGAATGACGTTGTTGGTATCTCGGAGAGAGCAGTATGCGATTAGGTCTGATAGGTGTTCTGTGAACGTCACAGAGTTGCCTGGGGGATGGTATTGGAGTCGGCAGTGCATTAGGTTATTGTTGATGGTTTTGATATTGGCGGTTTGGCATTCGAAGGAGTTGTATATGATGTTATTGGTTTCGGACACCGATAGGTTATTGTTGTGGATGATTGCCACGCCTCTGCCTTTTTGGTCTATTCTATCTTTCTTGATGATAGAGAAACCCGGGGGAACGTACATATCCAGGATCGGAGGGGAGGAGTCATTGAGCCACGTCTCGGTGATGAAGGCAATGTCAAGGCTGAGAATGGATTTGTCTAGCTCTGTAGCGTGTTTCGTGGTGGACCTGCAATTTATGAGCATGCAGTTAGTGCGGTGGGTCTCTTCCATTGGTTCCGTGGGGATGGTGATGAGGGAGGAAGGGGGTCTGAGGGGTTTCTGGACAGAGAGCTCAGTTCTGGTCCCAGTGATTACCTGGATTGCGGATTGCTGGTCGTGGGTTGGAGGGTAGAAGTAAGAGGAAGCCAGCTCGATCGCTTCCTCCGGGGACATGGCTTCCATAGCCCTCCTTGGTCTCGGGGCCTGGGAATAGGGAGGGTGGACTGACTGCTTAGGGAGCAGGGGGTTTGGAGGCCAAATGGGGGTGTGGGGGGGAGGTGGGGCTGGAGGTGGTGTTGAGGGGGGTGACAAGAGGTTGGTTAGGATGAGACTCATGCCCTGTAATAAGGTGGAGAGTAGGCATTCAATGCGGGCGAGGTGGCAATCCGTCTCTTCTTGACGGGGTGGGTTGCAGCTGGTAGTGATCTCTTCAGCGAGGGGGAGCGCTGGCGGAGTTAGGTTGACTTATTTTGTTTGTGAATGTGATGGTTTGGGTTATGGGGAGTGACGAGGGATGCAAGGGATCGGGATGAGATGGGCTATTTTTCTTGTTAGTGGGAGAAAGACGGGGGGAGGCTTGCGGAGTGGGTTGTGGATGCCCAGCACAGGATGTTGGGGGTTCTGCACCGGTGGTTGCTAAGGGGGAAGAAGTAAAGTGGGGGGGGGCACGTCACTTGAGAGAGGGGTATTTTCGATGGTCAGGGGATGCGCTACGGTGGATGGGGTAGCAGGAGGCGGAGTGGGGTGAGAGTTCCTTAAGGGGGATTGACTATCCAGGTGGCGGGTGAGCGGAGGGTCGGCGGGAAGTGTGAGGGTGCTGGTAGTTAGTAGAGAGGGGAAGAGGAGGTCAAAAGCTTCCAGGTTGGCATTGTTGGCTTGGATCAGGACTGTGCCGTTAGAGTAGATGGTCACCGAGGTGATCCCGCAGAGTGGCAGGGGGGAGGGGGCGTAAAAGGAGAGTTTGCAGCTATGGGTCGTCTTTGTCGTTTTGGTGATTTGGCAACTGTCTCTCAGGGCCGATATCCAATAGGCGGGTCTGGTTGTGTGGAATATGAGGTCCATTTTTATTTGGCCTAAGGCGGAGGAGTGGTATAGGTCGGCAAAGAGGGATTCCGTTAACTGTCTGATTAGATCAGTCCAGAAGTAAGAGTGGGGGTAATTGAGGAGAGGTTGTGAGGGTCAGGGGGGGGAATCGGGTATAGTCGGTAGGAGAAGGTTTTAGTCTAATTAGTTTTTGTAGAGGCGAGGGTGATGGACCCCAAGGGGGGCGGGTGGGGGTTTAGGAGGCAGTGACCAAGGCTTGTGATGCGGCGCGGTTTACCTGAGCCGGCTTCCGGGTGCCCCTAAGGAGGAGGCAGAGTACCGAGAGGTGCAGGGCTGGATGAGCTGCCCAATTAGAGTCCGAGGCAAGGAGGCGAAAAAACTAGTGGCTCCGGATTCAGGAGCAGGCAGCTGGGAGAGAGGGCAGGGACAAGAGGCAGTCTCTAGCGCTGCGTGGCTCGACTGTGCCTCCTTTGGGGAGCTTTCATGGAGGTCGATGGCAGGGAATTCTAAAATAAGCAGTCCTGGTTGTGCCGCCCTGTTGAGGTCAGACGGAATGGAGAGGGCAAATGAAGGCTTCAGGACATTGAGTGCGTACCTAAGGCGAGCTGGCAGGGACCAATAGGCAGTCTCTAGGAGTGGTCCGGCGCAATTCCTCTTCGCTTGATTCAGAAAGCTCCCGGAGAGGTTGTGGCCAGCAGACTTTGATTGAGACGTCCTTGCTAGGCCACCATTTTTAGGTCAGGCGGGGCACAGGGATTCGATGTTTTTTGCTCCGGTTCGGAGCAGGAGCAGCTGGGAGAAAGATCGGTGGCAGGAGGAGGTCATTCGGGCAAGTGGGAACGTGATTCAACCGCGCCTAGTCCCCAGAGAGAGAGTGGCCGGTAACTACCAGGCAAGTAGTCCTAGGAGGGCCACCATTTTCAGATCAGGCGGGGCACAGAGTCCGGGCGTGGGAGGCTCGGGGCAAGTGCTGTGGCATGAGCAGTCACCGGGGCTCAGAGAGAGGCACGGCTTGCCTTCGCTATTACATGAAGCCCCCCGGAGAGGATACAGCCCGGGAATTGCTGGACAGGCTGTCCCTGCTCGGCCGCCATTTGTCAGCCAGGCAGGGAAGAGGAGGAGAATGGGGGGGCCACTTTGGAGTGGGGGCCGCTTGGGGGCGAGTAGAAGGCAGGTGTCAGGTCGCCGGGGCTTAACGCTGGCGCGACTCACCTGTGCCTCCGACAAGGAGCCTTGCGAGTTGTTGCGGCTGGTGTATCCGGACCGAAGTGTCCTGGAGGTCCGCCATTTTAGAAACAGGCGAGGCAGAGAGCTTTGTCCGAGACTCGGGCACCGATTTGCAGCTTGGATCTAGGAGGCAGCCGACTTCCTCAGCAGGCGATGTGTGGAGGGCGTCCCGTGGCAGCTGAAGTCGGGAGTACGGACTGGCACTCCAGCGGCCCTGGAAAGAAGGTGTCCTGGGGTCGAGAGAGGGCAGGGGAGCTCCAATCACCTTTGGGTGTAATGCGGCGTAATTTCCTGTCTTCCGTTCTCGAGTCAGGCTCCACCCAAATTCGGCAATCCGGTGAGGGTCCAGGGGCTGGGTGGGAGGCATCGAGGGTAGTTCACTACTTGACCAATTTTTAGTCAGTGCCTGGAGCTCGATTTCGGAGCTCCCACCCCTGCAGCCATCAGCATAATCAATCTGACACAAGTGGATTGAAATGCAGCCTAGATACAACTGTTTGCACTAGGATTGTCTTATTGCCCTGAGACCAACTTTAATTGCACGCAAACTAGAACTGATGTGTCGAAGTTTATACAGAAATGAAAGTTGAAAAAATATCACTTACTACAAAAAACACCACAGAATACTGATATCAAGATAGGAAGAGTCCCATCCTCAAATACGATGGACCTAACAGTGGGAGATTATGTTCTGCTTCAAGATCTCCAAGAGCTACAAGAAGAAAGTCCAACCCAATTTGGTGGAGATCAGGATTAGAAGATACAACAGATTCAAACAAGTATCTCAAGTACACCATCATATGAAATGTTTGCAAACCCGGATACCCCGTTTAAAAACAAATCCAAATTCAATCCATTTATTCCTCGGGACTCTTTGGATTTTTTTAATGAACAGGTGGTAGCTCAAATAAAAAAGTTGAATGTTAAACTTCATAAGACCAAAACAAGGTATACAAATCAGGAAAGGAGATATCATCAACTAATCATGAAACTGCAAAACGAGAAGCAAGTGGTGGTCAGGAATTCAGATAAAGGCGGAAATATTGTGCTTTGGCCACTGAAAGAATATATGGAAGAGGCCCTATTCCAACTTAGTGACATCGAGTGCTATAGCAAAAGTTCAATACAAAAAGTGAGAAGTATCCATGTTGAATTTTGTACCAAGCTTTTAGCGTGTAAAAGTGCTGGTTTGGTAAGTTTAGAGGAGTTTAGGTTTGAAAAAAAAGAACATCCAAATATGCAAATCATTAATTTTATTCCTAAAGTACACAAGAACTTGCAGAAACCGCCATGCAGGTGTATCATATCGGCATGTGATGGCCCTTTTGAGAACATGTCCCGGTATTTAGACTATTTTTTACAGGACCATGTTAAAAATCTGCAATCGTATGTGCAAGGTACCAGTGACTTTCTACTTAAAATCCAAAATATAGACTGGCACCCCGGATATTTCCGGATGGCTCTTGATGTTATATCATTGTACACAAGCATCAGGCATAATGATGGCATCAGGGCAGTGGAATACTTTATGAAAAACTGCAAAGATACGAGAGTCTGATGTCAATTATCTGTATATATAGGTGATTTGTGGAGTAAATGTATAATACTCTGCCGCTGCTATAGATATATATATTTTTGATAATAAGCACTTTTTTGCATTATGCACTTTATTAGCAAACCCAGGTTGTGGATGGATTTGCTTGCACAGTCACTTTATTCACTATTTGTAATTTGCACTAAATGTCAGTTAAATATGGACAAATAAGATAAGAATGGTACTGCACTTTAATTTGTAGCAATTTTAACAAATTACCTTGAGTATCTATATTTTATAAATGTCAGGGATGCGCTTCGGCTATGTGAAAAATGCACTAAATCCAGTATTTATACAGTTATTATGACCTGCCAGATACATTCTAAGTCTTTATGAATAGTATTGCACTTGTCACTTTAAAAAAGTCGATTCTAGAGCACAGCGTTGTCATGTGACCTCTCTGTCTTCTTCATGGTGAAAAAGACAGAGAGGACAGTAAAGAGTTTGGCTTTAACACAGTATGACCTAAATACTGTATTATATAATATAGTATCATGGGGGGGGGGGGGGGCGTGGCTTGTGCGCCGACGCAGATGGCGGCGTGAGACCGGAGCTCCGGAGCCGACCCTTTTTTTAACACAATTTTCGGCGTTCTTTCAAACAAATGAGCCCAGCCATACACTTAATCTGTCACCGGAATATGAGGTGAGCCCAGCGCCCTCACTCCCGTGCCTTTTTATGCCGTTTTGACGGAGTTGCTAGTTTCGGCCGGAGGATTTACTCCGACCGCCATTTTGAGAGCGACGCGCACTTCCCTACCTGCTATGACAGCGTTCTTCATCATGCCTCTCAACCTCCTATTTGACTGAAACAGCGCATTTCTTCTAGCTGTGTGTCTTCCATGCAGGTGGCTATGTGGTATGTGCCTCTTTTTTTTTCTTTTGAAGTAAAATCTACACATGCTTCGACAACCGCCATTTTGTGACGCGCTGACGCCTTATGTCTTAGCAATGCAGCTCTCTCTTGGTTTCTTTGGCTTGGACCTCCTAACTACGTTTCTGCGATAAATGATGATTGACGCTCGTTTTTCGCTTCTACATGTACCTGTACTTGCGTGCTTCTGAACTTTTCTTCACCTCAACCGAATTTCACGCAGTTCTGTCATCCTTCCTCTCAGCATTTGCTCCTGCTCTTGCCAATTTGACTACATGGTTATTGGAATTTCCACACATGTCTTGAATTTATACTATCAATTTCTCTCCTGGTGTCACAGGGTGGCTGATATGGCTGGCGCTCTCATGTCTTTTTGCTTCCCTCAGATTTTCTTCTGGATTACAGCGCTTTCCGCATAATAGTAAGACTTGTTGGAATATCGGTTGAGACACTTTTGTCCTTTTGAGATCTTCATTGGGGTTCTTGCTTCCAGTTTGCCCTGCTCACGTTACTTGCTGATCAAACGGAACTATAATTTTCATTCAGGCGCTTCCTGTCTCATTTCACTGCTGTGTTGCCATCTTCTATGGGGAAAATTCGCAACTTGAAACTTGCTACGTTACCTAAGTTGCCATCTGGTTCAGACTCTGACTCTCCTCTTCAGGATTCCGACACAGCCACATTGTCGAAATCTGATGCACCAACTGGGGCCATCCCCAAGACTCAAAATGGCGGGAAGACGCCCTCCGCTTTAGTATCTTCCAAACGTCTCAAGAAAGATCCACCTTCTCCCGAGAATGGCTCCTCTCCTTCGTCTATGGATATTATCTTAGAGGAAATTCGTGCTCTCAAACCCTTCATGGAGGCTACCACTCAGAATATGCAGGCTATGCAAGATAAATGGACTTCTCTAGATTCCCGTGTTCTCCTCCTGGAACAGTCTTCCGAATCACTTCACTCCTCCTGTTCTCGTATCTCTTCATTGGAGGCTGAGGTTCTTCTCCTTAAGAAAACGACAGAGGATTTGGAAAATAGGAACCGTAGGAACAACCTTCGCCTTTACGGACTTCCTGAACTAACGGAGGGGCCCAACCCTACTACTTTCTTTCAAACTTTCCTCTCAAAAGTCCTAGACGCCCCGGCCTTGGCCTCCATCAATATACAGAGAGCTCATCGCCTTGGTCCTAGAGTCTCTGCTAAACCTAGAGGGGTTATCATGCTGTTCCTTCAGTATACTGATCTTCTGCAAGTTCTCTCAGCTGCGAAAGTTAAAAAACAATTCATTTGTCAAGGTCATCGCCTCTACTTGTCTCAAGATGTCTCCCAGGCCACTGCAGACAGGCGGAAAAAGTTCCTAGATATGCGCCCACAACTCAGAGCTCTCAATGCTCGATATGGTCTACTTCATCCATGTCTTATCAAGGTCACCTATAAGGACAAAACTACCACCTTGAAGACCCTGCTGTCCTTCAAGAAATCCTTCGTCAGCACAGCTCTGATGTCATGGACGTCTCCAGGCCACCTTGAAAGAACTTTTTATCTTATGTGTTACTCCATTCTGATATCGTTCTTTGTTCATTGTACTCTATGACTCTTTGACGGTTGTCATTTACCCCCTGTATATTTACCTCTGTTTATTTCTCCTCTACGTCATGTTTTCCTCAAGTCTTATCCATTTACTCTGTTTTTCTTCTCTTATATTTACAGATGTCGCTTTCTTCTCCTCCTCCTTTCTGATGTAACCATCCTGTTTGTATACCACCCTTCGAATATGTGGTTTTTGTGGTCTGGCATCCGTTCCTGGTGTTCCCGTCGTCGTCTCCTCGGCACCTCCACCCCCATCTCCGTTTGCGTTTTAGTTTTCGTAAGTATGCCTCACAGTCGTTCGCTATGGACGTGTACTGTCTTTTTGATTCTTCTTCTCCCTGTCCCTTTTCTCCTCCTCTCCTTTTCTGAATTTCTTTCTTTGACTCCTTTCTTCTTTCTTCTTTTCTTATTCACTATCTCTCTTTTCTGCAAATTCTGGACTCCTTTTTCCTCTCTTATTCTTCCTCTATTTTCTATTTCATCTTTTCCTTTCATCATTTCACTAGTTTCTTTCTCAATTTCCTCAATGTATTACTTCTGCATTAATAAGCATGTCGTTGTTAGTTGTTTTTCTCTAGTGTTCCATTCCGTGTAACGACATGGAACGTTAAGGGATTAAATAATCCCATTAAGAGACAAAGGGTTCTTTCACATTTAGCAAGACTTAAGACTGACGTAGCCCTCCTTCAGGAGACGCATCTCGCTGAGGAAGAGGCGTTAAAGCTCAAGCGCTGTTGGGTGGGTCATGTTATTTGTTCTCCTACGGCAACCAGGAAGAATGGTGTTGTAATTTTATTGCATAAAAAGTTAAATGTTTCTTCAATCACTCATGAATGTGATGTTGAGGGTCGTTGGGTTATTGTTCCCCTCACCTTTTTTAATGTGTATGCTCCTACTGGGATTGATAAGTCCTTTTGGCCTTCTATCTCTATTAAGCTATCTTCCCTCTCCGGGGACTACATACTTCTCGGAGGAGATTGTAACTAAGTTGTTGACCTCTAGGGGTTTTATTATTAATTTTGTGGCTCAGCGAAAGAAACTCCGTGAAGCCAAGTCAAAGAAAATTTTGGCTGACATTAAAGCTTTGGAACTTGCCTATTACGCTTCTAAATCTGAAACCTCCCTTAAATCACTTATTGAAGCAAAAATCTCTTTTAACAAATTCACCACCGACGCTGCCTCTAATATCTTGCTAAAATGTAACTCTAGATATTATGGAGGTAAGAACAAAATGGGAAAACTCCTGGCCAATTATTTAAAGATACGAAAAGAACGTACAAAGATTGAATCTATCAAGACTTCTTCTGGAGAATTTACATTTAAGGATAAAGACATCCTCACTGAGTTTGTCAAATTTTATGATAACCTTTATACTCCCGAACAGGTTTCAGAGTCTGCTGACCTCCTTTCTTACTTTCATTCTCTTCCCTCTCCCCCAGTCTCTCATGTTGATTTTCACTCTTTGGAACAGGATATTTCACTCTCTGAAATCTCACACGCTGTTTCCAAATTACGTCACGGTAAATCTCCGGGTCCTGATGGTTTTACTATTGAATTTTATAGCCACTTTGCCTCTCTTCTTCTTCCTAAACTTTTACTTCTATTCCAAACTTTTCTCGGTGCGGGCTCTTCAAGTGGCTCTTTTCAACAGGCTTTAATTTGTTTGATCCCCAAAGAAGACAAAGATCATTCTTTATGCAAGAACTACAGACCAATATCCTTGGTCAATACTGATTATAAGATTTTAGCCAAGATACTAGCATTACGCATGGATCCCCTCTTACCGGACCTAATCGGCCCTGAACAATCGGGTATTGTTAAGGGGCGTCTCTCCTCCGATAACTCTAGTGTCTTTCTTCATATAATTAGCAAAGCTTCCTCTCTGCCTCTTCCTTTTGCAGCTATCTCTTTAGACGCGGAGAAAGCCTTTGATAGGATCAGATGGGACTATATGTTTCAGGCTTTACGTTGGATCGGCATCCCTTCCAAATTCATCTCTATTGTTTCTTTACTTTATTCTGACCCTCAAGCTTCTATTTTTATTAACTATTTCTCTTTACATCGGGGTGTTCGTCAGGGTTGCCCGCTATCCCCTTTACTTTTTGTTTTAGCCCTGGAACCTTTCCTTACTAGAATCCGTCTGGACAACAGTATATCTGGCTTCAAATTTGGTTCTCGTCAGGTTAAACTCTCGGTTTACGCTGATGACCTTCTTTTCTATTGCTCTGATCCTCTTACTTCTATTCCTTCTTTTCTTCAGCAGGTCTCTTCCTTCTCTGCAGTCTCTGGTTACCGTTTAAACGCCGATAAATGTGAGATTTTGCCTTTGAACCCTCTCTGCCAGAAACATCTTTTTTCTCAAACAGGTTTCTCATGGCAACCATCCAAAATCAAATACCTGGGGGTGTGGTTTGCTCCTCTTTTATCTGATACTCTTAAACTAAACTTCGATTATATTTCCAAAAAAATGGACGCGGCTATTACACGTTGGCATCCGCTCTTTTTGTCCTGGTGGGGCCGGCTCAACTCTATCAAGATGATGTTATCCCCCCTTCTTCTTTATACTATTTCCATGCTCCCTTTACGCATTCCGATATCTTTCTTTAAAAGGATTGATTCTTTATTATTGAAATTTCTGTGGAGCGGTAAGCGTCCTCGGATAGCTCTTGCCTCCTTGAGAAAGGACAAGGCTCATTCTGGAGTGCGTTTTCCTGATTTTAAAGAATACCATCGAGCCTTTTCTTTGAAACAATCCATCCGTTGGTTTTCTTCTGACCTTCCTCATTATCCTCCTGTCTGGTTAAGTTTGGAATCCTCCTTTATTTCTCCCTTTACCTTTCGCGAATTCTTGTCCTTTACATCTTCCTTGGTTCGCCTTCGTACGCCCGTTATTTCTCATTCTCGTAATCTCCTTGTACCCTATCTGTCTTCATCTTATCCTTCCCTCCTTTCCATGCACGAACAACCGGTCTGGAACAATTCACTTCTTAAAATCCGTAATCGCACCATCTTCTGGAAATCATGGCATTCTCGAGGAATATGTTGGATTTCTCAATTAAGTTCTTATGATACTCCTTTGCCTTTCCAGGAACTTCAATCCCGTTTCTCGCTACCCGCTTCTGCTCGTTCACAATACGCTGACCTTTCTCCAGTCTTGATCTCATATCTTTGCTCCCTTCCCTCTTCCAATGCTGTTCCTATAGAGCGTAAACCCACTTCTCTATTATTAGAGACGTCTCCTTCTGCGTCTGCTCTGTATAACTCTTTCCCTTTTACCAACGATAGACTGAAGACTCGTATTGAGATTGCCTGGGAATCGGATCTTTCTCAGAATTGGCCTGTACATCTTTGGGATAAACTTTGGACTAAACTTCATAAAACCTCTAGAGCTGCTAATACTACCCAAACCTTATATTTTATTTATAACAGAACTTTATTCACCCCGTCTGTTTTATCCCGTTTTTCATCTGATACTCCCCCTACTTGTTGGTCATGTCCCTGTCCCTCTGCAGATCTCAGGCATATGTTATTTGAATGCCCTCCTATTTCCCAGTTCTGGCAATTAGTTTGGAAGCAATTACAAAAAATTCTCCAATTCCAGGTTCCCTTTTCCCCTTCACAAGTGTTTCTAGGCTCTCTTTCACCGGACCTTCCTCAATCTCCTGATCACTACCCTTTACTCGATCTTTTAATAGCTGTAGCTTTCCATAATATCACTTCCAACTGGAAACTAGCTGCAAATATTTCCTATCAAGCCTGGTGGAATGCGGTCTGTTTCCATCACCGTTTAGATACCAACTATGTGTCTCCCATTTCCCTAGCCATTAAACGTGACCTGATTTGGCTTCCTTTAGTAACTTATCTTTCATCCTTTGCCCCTGCACATCCCTCTCCAGACTCTACAACAGTTGAAGTACGCAAACCCCCATGATTTTCTTGTTACTTATCTTTCTATTTATCTGATTGTTATAATTATTAAGTCTCATATAATGTATTTTACTTTATTTTTCATTTTGTACTCATATGATATGTTCATCATTCCTCATGCTTGTTATGCTTATTTTTCATGAAATTGTTATTGTATTGCTTATTTCACCCATCTACTTACTGTAACTCTTATCTCCCCCTCCCCTTCCTTTTCCCTCCCTCCCCTCCCTCTTTATTTTCTTCAATAAATCAAACTTAAAAAAATAATATAGTATCATTTGTATGGAGCTTCATACTCTTCATGAAGCCCCCAAAGAGCTGTCGTGGTGTTTGAATAACTTAGTAGAGATGTAAAATTAGTAGAATGTTTGTTTAGAGAGTAGCCTATGTATAGCGTATTTAGTGCTGTACATGAGAGTATATAGTAGAATGGAATTTATATAGAGCTTCATCCTCTTAATGAGGCTCCCAAAGAGCCGCCTGAGTGGTTGAATAACTTAGTAGTGATGTATATTTGGTAGAGTGTTTGTTTATAGAGCAACCTATGCATAGTATATTTAGTGCTGTGCATGAGATTTGATAGTGTTCTCCAATCATGTTGTAATTACCTTTTAGTAGTGCCTATGAATGAAAGTGAATGTGAATGGGATATAGGATCCCAGTTTGCATATATGACCCATTTTCACCTTATAACTTGCACCCAAAACATCACATTTTAGGTAGGAACAAGGTTTTTTTGCCCTAGGGGTTCTAGATGGTCGCTGATTATCTATATTATGATGGAGACTAGGTGGAATTGTCAGCAGTCTCTAAATGACACTTTCAGCACCACAGATCTCCTGATCTTATTGCTGTAGGTGGACATCACAATCAAAGCCTGGAGTGGGCTTCATGGCTGGACAGACTTAACAACTACCTGGAAGCTGCTTATTTGTCTTGAGAGTTTCTGAAATTGTGGAAGTAATGTAGTTAGAACTCTTTTTCTGATTTTTTGTACATTTGGTAGCTTGTGCGCTGCACTCGCTTACATAATAATTTGATGCATTTCTGGTCACAAAACGTTGGCTGTGGTGCAGGGATATCATTCATTTCCACACAAAGAGGAACATAATTTGAGGGGAAACTAGTCCCAACCAATGGTTCTTCTCTCCTGGACGCGGAGTAGGCTTTTGACAGAGTCGACTGGACATACTTAAGAAAAGTGCTTGAGAAGACCCACCTTGCCCAGATAATGAACATGTTCATCGGATCTATGAAGGGCACTCAATCAAGATTAAAATAAATGCAGAATACTCAGCAGACACTCTAACCACAAGAGGGACTAGGCGTGCAATGTAATTCACATGTCTCTAGAGCTACTCTTTTTGTATAACTTTTAATTGTATTTGAGACTGCAGCCATTAGGCCAAACTAGAAATCATATTTTAAGTTTGTCACTAAGATACAGTAATGTTGTCAATGCTGGAGAAACTAATACTCACCTTTTTAATTTTGATCCACAATATATTTAACCATTTAGACATTGAAATCTTAATGCACACTTTGCACAGGGTCATTTTTTACAGTGCTAAATATTATTGAATTTTCACAGTGGTGTTATTAGACATTATAAAGATCATAATAATGCAAAAACGATTTTAGTGCAATGACCTTTAATCATTTGTTTCATGTAGTCATTTTTTGAATATTGATCCTTAACCCTTTTGTTGTTTCTACACATGAAAAGCAAGCCTCATTCCTTTCCTTTTGCCTTTAAATGCATTTATCTATAGAAAGTCCAACTGGTCGCACACTGCTTGTCCTACCAGCGTGTTACCCCAAAGCATTGTGGTCCATGAAGTAAGCATCAGCGGGTGCGCCTCTGCCAGGGTCTTGAGCAAAAATCACTGTCGCGTTGGCCATCCCTGGACACGTGTTTAGAGGTTGTTGCCTCTCGTCAGCAGGCAATAGGCATATATGTAGGGGTGCTGCGTAGGCTGCCAAAAAATATTCTCAGGTCCGGTACCGCTCGTGGCACGCAGGTGCGTAACCCGGGCTCGTCAGCCCCACCAGCTCCAGGGAGCCTGAATATAAAAGAAAGTCCAATTGGTCGCACACTGCTTGTCCTACCAGTGTGTTACCCCAAAGCATTGTGGTCCATGAAGTAAGCATCAGCGGGTGCGCCTCTGCCAGGGTCTTGAGCAAAAATCACTGTCGCGTTGGCCATCCCTGGACACGTGTTTCGAGGTTGTTGCCTCTCGTCAGCAGGGAATAGGCATATATGTAGGGGTGATGCGTAGGCTGCCAAAAAATATTCTCAGGTCCGGTACCGCTCGTGGCACGCAAGTGCGTAACCCGGGCTCTTCAGCCCCACCAGCTCCAGGGAGCTTGAATATCAAAGAAAGTCCAATTGGTCGCACACTGCTTGTCCTACCAGCGTGTTAACCCAAAGCATTGTGGTCCATGAAGTAAGCATCAGCGGGTGCGCCTCTGCCAGGGTCTTTGTTATGTTGTTATGTAGATAGCATTGTCACCTCTTGGATGAAGATAGGGTGACTTTTGTAGTGCGTAGAGAGGTCTAATATGTGATGTTCAAGGCGTCATGATAATGTTGTGTGAAGCAGGATGTTTAAACAAAGTAGTTTGAGAGAAACTAATCCAAACTTTTTGTAGAAATTGAGACCATACGTGTTTGGGAATCCCTTTCTGGTTCAGATTACAGGCCCATCAGATGGCTCATGCAGATGAGGGGTGAAAATCCCAAACTGTTGAGGTGGTCCATCTCTCCCATAGGGAATGGACTTTACGGTAGAGCACTGTCCGGGGTCAGACCGTGCCAGTACTAATGGTCGCTCCATGTTCTTCTGCCTTAGTGAAGAAAACCCCAGAGGGGTTGGGTATCTCTCTCCACTTTCAGCTTGGGGGAGGGGGACACATGTCCACCCTGACAGCCTTAGGGTGGTCTTCCCCCCAACCTTTTGCCTTCCTTCTCCACTTTTCTGACCTCTTTTTTGCTGGTATTAGGACGCTGCACACTTTACTACTGCTAACCGGTGCCAAAGTGCTCGTGCTCTTGCTTCTTACCATTGTATTATTGGCCCATACCCAATTGGCATATTTAATTTACTTATAAGTCCCTGGTAAAGTGTAGTATGTCTTTAACTTATGGTGAAGTTGGATTTCAAATTAAAATTTTGAAAATGCCGCTTAAGTTGGCATTTTCTTGCTTTAGCCATTTGGTGCCTGTAGCCTATCTGATCACATCACTTTATGTAGTTGGCAGGTGGGCTTTGTTTATTCCTCTTAGACAGCCATGCACAGTGGGAGTTTAGGTGTATCTCAATGGGCCATATCTGGCAGGATGGGAGGCAGGAGCTGGGCAAAGCCTCACTTACATCTGAATAGGCTGGGTGCAGTCCACACACAAAGGGCTGCATACCCCCTTGTAGTTAGTCTGGAGCCAGGGCGGCAAGGAGGACCTCTGTGCACGTCAAAGGCACCACTGGGTATAAGTACTAGACCTCAGACACGACCAATTGAGTACACGTCTGAACCTGTGGATACTCTGCTAGGTCGAAGGACTGCTGTGCTGCTGAAGGACTGCCACTCCACTGGATTGCCCTCTGCTGGACTCCTGCTTTGCTGTGCTGGTCTGCTTCCCCCTCGCCTGGGCGAGAAGGACTGGACCTGCATCACTTCACCCCAGAACCTAGAGTGGCTCCTAGGACTAGCTGGCTGGCCTCTTGATTTGAAGCCTCAGGAACATAACAGGTTTTTAACCACTGCACCCAGACTCTGCCATCTTTGAATGTACACTACCAGGTGGTGCCACCCCAGTCCTGGACCTATAGAAGTGGGCCTAAGGTACTTGCCAGTGGAACAAACGCATCTTATCTGCTCAGCGACTCGGAACCTAGGCTGAGCGGTGATCCCCGATCAGAACAGAGGCATTGCCGCTGCTGCATGGATTGGACCCATCACAAAAGACTTGCATCGCAGCCGCCGCCCACATTCTGGGACCGACGCATCGCCTTTGGAACCGTCACTGTGCAACGTTTTTCCCTGAGCAAGCTCCTCGCATTCCTTGTCAACAGCAGCCTCGACTACACTGAAACTCTGCATCGCCTCTTCTGTGCCTCACATCCTCGACGCCGGACTCGCATTGCAAGCCCCGTTGACATGATCCTTGATGCAGATGCAACAGGACCTAGCACCGTAGCCTCACTGCATCCCGGAACCTACTCATTGCCTCTGCTGTGCGACACATCTTCGATGCTGATCCAGGCAATGCTCCACAACCAGGATCTAAGGTATTTTGTTCAGGGGGATTAACTGGGTCCCTGTTTACGGCCCACGTTCCATCGAGGTCGACCTGAAATTATGACTTTGTCCTGGTCTTGCACGACCAGATGACCCCATTAATGATTTGTGCTTGTTGGTGCTATTTTTCACTATAAATGTTTAAAATAAATATCTCTGGTTCTACTAAATGGAATTTTGTCATTTAGCCCTCATTTTATGTATTAAAGTCAGATATGTTTTTTTAACTTTGTGTGGGATCTTTTTGTGTATGGTTTTCACAGTTTTACTGTTTGAAGTGTTGCACAAAAATGTACACATTGTCTCTAAGTTAAGCCTGACTGCTCTGTGCCAAGCTACCAGAGGGTGACCAGAGGGTAATTTAGGGGTCGCCTGTCTCTTACCTTGACTAGGATTGTGGTTGCTGCTTGCCAGGGCTCATACCCCAGTCAACCAGTAAACCCAGTTTCTAACAAAATGTAGTTGACTCGGTTTCGAATCTGTTGGTGATAGATGGCTCTGTGTGGCTAAAAACGGTTGGAGGACACTGATAGGTTGAAGTTCTTCACCTTGTTGAGATAGAGCATCTGCTTTCCCATGTTTGATTTCTGCTTGGTTACTAAACTCATAGTCAAGCCTAGAAATGAACAGAGACAATCTGGTCTTTCTCTGATCCATACATATCAGAGATTTAAAATTGCCCCAGTTTTTGTGATCAGTTGAGTTAATAATACAATGTTGAACTCCTTCTAGTATGAGAGGGTTTTTTTTATTGCCAAAAGTTCTCGATTTTAAATGGTGTCATGGATTTCTGCTGAACTTAAGTTTGAGAGTAATACACCACTAGGTGAATTTCATCTTTCCTCCTGAACCTTTTGTGACAGATTTGCTCCTATAGAAAAAAAGGAAACGTGTTTCCACGATATAAGGAAGGTGTAATCTGGATGTCAGAGAATGGATACATTGCTAAATGCTGCTATAAGGGCTTCAAATATGGTTTCTTGCTCTTTACCAATTCCAATTCCAAAAATTCTTTATTTCGGTCATATAGACCATAAAAGAGACAATAAAAACACACATACATTTAAGTACACATCATGTTTAAAAAAATTACATGTTATAAAATACTCCATCCCGGCGTAGGAATAATTAAGATACTAAAGTTCATGAGGGTTCAGCAGATCCTTTCTTTTTTCTGATCAACCATACAGCCATGAGAAATTTTGAGACAGCAAACACGATGTGGCCCAGGGTGCTAGTTTTCAAGATCCTGTATGCCTGTGCATACTCTCTAAACCCTAGGTTTTTGCAAAGTGGTGCTATCCAGCGTTTCCTAGGCCTTTGGTAGGCGAGGCACACAAATAAGATATGAAGATCATCTTCCAAGTGGGTTTTACAGCATGGGCAAGATTTGTCGGCCGTACTGGACCACTTGGATGTGAAGGTTTTGGTAGGCAGTGTGCCCAGCCTCCATTGGACAAAGAGTTTTCTGGCCAGGATGGGAAAAATAAAATCCATAAAAGGTTCGAAAATGTAAGAATTTTTGGATTCTAAAAATCGCAGAGTAAGGGTGCCGCTGTGTTGTGCATTTACCAAGAATGCGAGTGACCTGTCCTTGAAAATTTTTGACAGTGCTTTACGCGAGATTGCTTGACAACCTCGCGCTGGGTCCTCCCAAAGGACACAGAGATTCATCAAAATCAGTTCATTTTTGACAGAGACAAGCCAAGGAATTTTTCCACCACAATTAAGACTCATGACGTGAGTGAGGTCCTCCCTATAATGGCGCAGTTCGTTCGTGGACCAAAGCCTGTGCCAAAACTTCACTGGTCTGGACACAAGCTCCTCTGCAATAGGGGGTAACCCCAAGTCCATTCTCAAGGGCAGAAGTGGCGTTGCACGCGGAAGGGTCAGTAAACGCCTCAAAAAACTGTTTTCAACTGTAGACAGATCCCTCGCCGCTTTATGCCCCCAGAGTTCACAACCGTAAATGGCCGCTGCCTTGGCCTGGGACCTGTAGGTTTCGATGGCCGGGCTCACAGGCTTAAAGGATGAAGAATTGGCCACCTTCAAAATTGCACCAGACAGTTGAGACAGTTTTACCCTTGAGCGTGCTATCTGGTGGTCCCAAGATAAGTGTTCCTGTAATGTTACCCCCAGATATATGAAGGTGGACACCCTCTCGAGACTGGCCGTCCCCAAGGTAGGATTAGGTCTTGTTTTAGTGGGTGGATTAAAAATCATATATTTTGTCTTCTCTGTATTTATCTCCAACCCGTGCTGAGCACAAAAGAGTCCAAATCCATCCAGGATCCTCTGGATCCCCATGGGGGATTTGGAAAGAAGGAGGGTATCGTCGGCAAACATAATTGCCGGTACCCTCCTTCCTGCCAGGCAGGGCGCATCGTTGTTATTAACATTTTCCAGGTGGGAGATGACATGGTTGATATACAAACAGAACAGGGTTGGTGCCAGGACGCAACCCTGCCTCACCCCTCGAGAGACGGGGAACCTTGATGACAATTTGCCATCTTTCCCACACCTGACCTGCGCATAGTTGTTTTCATGCAGCCTGACTAAGATGTTAAGTAGCTGGGGGGGAACTCCCAGCTTTTCCAGCACCTCCCAGAGCTTTCTGCGCGGGACTAGGTCAAAGGCTGACCTCAGGTCCACGAAGACCATGTACAGTCTTCCCCCCTCGATGATCACGGTCTTCCAGTAAAGGAGGACGAGGCGGAAGATCTTGCTCTTTACCCATATGAACAGGAATCTCCTTTTGGGTGAGTCAATATTGGTCGGACAGTCTCAGAAAAGTCTTACATAAATTGTCTATAGAAATAAGGGAACCCCAAAAACCTTTGCACTTCTTTGACAGTTTGCTGTTATAGCCAATCACACACTGCTTTAACCTATTCCAAGTTCATATGTATTCCTCTTTGGAATTTACGGAAATCTAAGAATATAACTTCAGGCACATCAAAGGGATACTTTTGAAGTTTGGAAAAAGCAAATGTTCTACAAATATTCTTAACACTTTCTTCATGTGGACACAGTGTTCTTTGAGATTTTGTATAAAGATCATAATATCATCAAATGGATAATGCATGTATCTAATAGATCTAGCAAAATGTAATTTATAAAATTCTAAAAAGAAGCTGTGTGTTACATAAACCAAAGGGCATGACCAAGTACTCAAAATACCTGTATCTTGTGTTGAATGCAGTCTTCATTTATCAGTGGGTCTGATCCTCACTAAATAGTAGAATCCACAGAGGTCACTCATGGAAAAGATCTAGGCAGATTGAAACAAGCATCCTGGGACCGGTTTCATGGCATCACCCTTCATCAGCCAGGCTAGCTTGAAACCAGTGATGTAGTGAGCACGGGACCCACATCTGGGCATACCCTTCCCACTTAGGGCAACATATGCAAAAGAAACAATTGAGGAACGTAATGTTGGACAATGCAAACATGCACCCCCAGTCACAAGGTTCTGGGTTTAAACCATCATTTGAAACTGGTCCTAGGATGCTTGTTTCCAGTCCAGGGAGGACCTGGCCTGGCAGTTCGGGGTGGACTGTTCCAATTGGGTGCAGGGTCAAAACTGATTTGCATATGGCTGGGTCCAAATTGGAATGGCGAGCAAAAAAAATATGGATTTAAGCCCAGATCTCTGTACCCGGGTGAATGTATGACATTGTCCTGCATTCTGTCCATCAATTGTTCTTTTTGCATTTGTCACTCTGAGTGGGACGGGTATGCCCAGACGTGAGTCCCGTGCTCACCATGCGACTGGAGTCAAGCTATCCAGGCTGATGAGGGATAAAACCCCGAAACCAGTTCTAGGATGCTTGTTTCCAGCCAGGGAGGACCTGGCCTGGCTGTTCGGGCTGGACTGTTAGCATTGGGTGCACGGTCAAGACTGATTTGCATATGGCTGGTTCCAAACTGGAATGGCATGGTGAGTAACAAAACGATGGATTAAGGCCCGGATCTCTGTACTGGGGTGAATGTATGACATTGTTCTGCATTCTGTCCATCCATTGTTCTTTTTGCATTAGTACCCTCAGGACAGCATAGGTAATGTCCTCCACCATCCCAATGGAGGTCTGCCAAACTTTAAATCAGGGCCTAAGTCCTCTGTAGCATACACACGGTTGTAACTCAGCTCCCAGATTTGTGAAAACCGGGGCTCCCACAGGTGAAGTAAAATGATGAATGAACCCTTTCTGTTGATTGTCCAACAAATATTCTTGAAGTTTGCTCTGAACAGATATGTCCGTGCATGAGGAATCTTTGCTCTAGGGATCAAATCAATAGGGCACTTGTAAGAACAATGTAGGAGCAGTTGATCCGTTTTCTTTTACCAAAAACATCTTGGAAATCATTGCATGCTTTGGGTATCTGGGTTGATTCCTGCTCTTTATGTGTAGCACAACAAATTAAGGGAAGAGGAAACATTAATATTTTACAAAGATAGCAACTCTTAGCAGCCTTATGAAGAGCGGGGATGTGGTACTCTTGCCTACAGAAGGATTTTGCTTTTATAACCAATGTGTACCCAGTATGATGCCGATCGCTGGGGTATCAGTGTGGTCAATTTGAATGGTTTCAAAATGTTCATTATGCAGAACCATTCTTAAATACAGAGTTTTCCAGCAGGCTTCTCTGGATGTCAGAAGTTTTCCATCAGTTCCTACAATGGGTTTCGGGGTCAATTTTTCACATTTCGGTAAATCATGTTGTTCATGGTACTTCTGATCAATAAAGCACCCAGAAGCACTGCAGTCAATGAGAGCCAAGGTGAAAAAGCAGTCTTGATTGGCTAGAATACATATCAGGATTTAAAAATGCTATCTATCAAAGTCTTTGTTGATGGGGGCGAGCTTCGGAATATTGCAGTGACTCAACTGTCGTTCAATCTTTACAGTTAATTCCAGGGGTTTGCCATCAGACTCGTTCTTTAACAAAGTGTCCCATATTCACAGTTTTTCCTTTTCAGATGATAACATTCTGTTGATGTTTCCTAACTGGCAGTTCATGCTGGACTGTTCCTATGAGGATCAAGGTCAAGACTGATTTGGATATGACTGGTCCAAACTGGGGTGGCATAGTGAGCAAAACAATGATGGTTTGAACCTAGATCTCTTGACTGGGGGTGAGTGGTTGAAAAGTTTGAGCACTCCGTCCATCATCTTGTTGTGTTTGCTATGTTTGCCCAAATTAGCCAAGTGTACGGCCAGACATGGATCCCTTGGTCACTGTGCCACTAGATTCAAGCTAGCCTGACTGATGAGGGGTGATACCCCAAAACTGGTCCCAGGATGCTTGTTTCCGGTCCAGGGAGCACCTGGCCTGGCAGTTCGGGCTGGACTATTCCCATGAGGAGCAGCGTCAAGACTGAATTGCATATTGCTGGGTCCAATCTGGGATGGCACAGTGAGCAAAAGAATGATAGATTAAACCCAGATCTCTTGACTGGGGGTGAGTGGTTGAAAAGCTTCTTTATTCCGTCCATCATCTTGTTGTGTTTGCTTTGTTTACTGGACTGCCATTTCTTTTACTGTTTCAACTGAGAAAGGAACTGATGCCTTTGATGAAACCCAGTGCCTTTCTTGTTTTCTCAGACTTTGTTGGGCGTCAACCTGTGATGTGAGCTCAATAAGTGAAGTAGTGTTGGATGGTTTATTTCACCACTAAAGAGAGAACCTTCTTCAAACCGGTACAAATACCTTGATAGAAGGCAGCACCTGCAGACTCACCGGTCCAGGTTACCTCAGCAATTAATGGTTGGAAAAGGCTACTATACAACATTATGTCCTTCTTGCCTTGTCAAAGATAGAGGGCCTGATTTAGATTTCGCATGACGGGTTACTCTGTCACAACGGATACAGATATCCCATCCAACGAAATATAAATACTATAGTGAATAATGGCATTTAGATTTCGACGGACGGGATATCTGTCACCGTTGTGATGGAGTAGCTCATCCACAGAAATTTAAATCAGGCCCGGAGTAGTGCAGAATGGGAAACTTGCCTTAGTTTATTTCTTGCCAGATACTGCCACAAATTGCTGCAGAAAAGTTTCAAAGCTTGATAGCATAGGCCTTTGAAATAAAAGGAGTCGCCCAGGCCAAAGTGTGTTTGGTAAACTAGGATATCATGAAAGTTATCTTGTACTAGTCTGTTACAAATTGCTGAAGTTTTGCAATAAAGTCCAAATGGCACAGATCTCCAGTGACTTGTTAATGTATTGGCAAAACTGAAGAAACACAGGACCCGATTCACAAAAAGTTTCCACAGTCATGGTGGAGGCTCCATAGTTGTGGGAAAGTCTCCGCACTACTGCAGAGCCTCCCCCATGACTGTGGAGACTCTTTGTGAATCAAGCCCATGGTGCACCATTACAAAATTGCTTGTGATTCTATGGAAATTGCACTATATTTAAAAGACGTAGCAACAGGGTTTTTGTATGTGATGTTTTTTTCGATATTTGAAACCATTCTGCTACATAACAGATGTGAACTGTGTCAGAATATATGAAAAGCCACAATAAAACCCCCCCAAAAAACCATTACAAAATTGCTCCTCCTTGAATCAAAGGTGGTATTGACAGTAGGAGAAATGGCAGGATTCAGTCCCTTTCCTCACCTCCCCTGGATGTCCTGGGAGGATTGATCGCCTGTTTTAATTTCTCTAGGAGAAATGTGTGCTCCTAACGAGCAGCTTTAAGAGCATCTTAGATCTTATGAATACATTGCCAAGACCTGCAGAGAATTAGCCTCAAACAATTTTTTGTGGATCTCGCAATCTGTCATGAGCACATTCTTTCAAGTGTTGTTATCGAGGCCAATCGGTGGAAATTGCAGAAATTACCGTTAGCATAAACTGAAGCCATTTTGTTGTGGCACCCATTTTGTTAAGCCATGTGATTTTGGCATCTTCACTGTTGCCTGCCTTTCTATTCTGCTTGAGTCATCAACTGTAGTTAGCTCCTTCAGTACCGAGCCAGAGCAATGTATGACCTCAGAAAGGCCTGTAGTTGCTAGAATGCACCTGTCTTAGAATATAACTGTCAGGCTGTTTCAACTGACGTAGCAGTTCTGTCTCCCCTCCCACTTTGCTGACCAAGAGATATTTGTCTGACCATGTTAGTCAATAGCTATTCCTGTGTATGCCCGTCCCTTCTATTTTGAGTCTCCATGCTAACTCAGCTACAAAGTGTTTATAAAAGGCCCCTGGTTTCTGTATTCCATGTAGTACCTCCTACAGTGCCCGAGGGTATTGTATTGATGTAGTCCCACTCATGAGTGATTAATAAACTTGTTATTTGATATTCCAGATTTGGTGCCAATCTCTATTTTGTTCGTTTAAGGACCAGTGGACAGATAATGGTGAACCCCTGAACCGGTGGGCCCCTAAAAAGGCTCATTTCTACAAATTGGCGTCCGACTCGTGAGGCTCATCGGAGACACGGCCATCCAAAGGAACGGTCTTGATGGAAGACAGGAACCTACTGAGGAGGTACCTTGCACAAGGAGACCCTTTGTCTTTGCAGACTGACGTGTTTTTCCGGTGTTCCTGATCTGACCCCCCGGGTGGTGGCCGGTCCCCGACTGAGATCTCTTTGGGCGTAAGTATTGCAGTGACCACTAGAGGGGACACTTAATAGGTTTATGTACATTAAATACGTTATTTCTTCCATGATGTATAGTACACTATGGAACAAAAATACGAAAAAGGATCCTGATCTACGATGGCCAGTAAATGGGTATTTGATTTTTAAGAAGATTCAGTATGTTGAGCAGTGTCTGTTTCAGAGAAAGAGTTGACAAAATATGTTTGATTGTGTATTTACAATTGGTTTGGTTTGAGTACAGTCTGTGGGCTGCCCCTTGTTTTTGCCCTAGTGTTGATTTGTGGGTTGATTGTGTGTTTGAGTGTCTATGAGGTTTGTGGACTGACACCAGTGGTAATGCTTGTGAAGTACTTGTTTGAGTGAGTAGCAACTGTGCTCTTTGTGTAAGAATGGCTTGCCTTAGCAAGCTGTGTTATGTGTTATGAGTGTGTGGCCGCTTCTTGAAAATGTCTGGAATGAGCGCAATTTGGGTTGTTGTCGTCGTTGTGTTCTGCAGATGCCATTGGAAGAATTACACTTTAAATTTCAAAGAATGAATTATACAAAATATGGTAAGTAACTGCACGCTACTATGGAAAGTATAAGCAGTAACAAAGTATAGATGTGTGCACATTCAATTATTATACTACCACAATGGTAAAAAATATTGAATTAAAATTCGAAGCAGAATTGCCTAGCATTCCATATAAAAAAAGAAAATAATATCTCACAACAAATAAAGCGCTTTAAAACCTTTGGGTATAGCAAGAGTTATATAATGTTAAAACTAACTTTACCTAGAAAAAGGCACTCAATAGGAAAAAGTAGGCATCACAGAGAAAAATGAATTTGTGTGTTTTGTACAACTAGGACTTAACAAAATTAAAAATAGATGCCCAATATTTTGTTAGTACTGTCTATCAGCTGTGCAAAATGTTACAGCACTATCCTTAGATACATCATATTAAATATCAAAAGGTATTCACATTATAGGAGTAATTGGTTGCTGCTAAAATAAAAGTGTCCTTCTTTTACCACACTGCAAACAAAAGATTTTAACTGGCTTGGAATGCCTGGTTTTTAATAGAATGAACTGAGCCTTATTCCCAGCACCAGAAAGAGAGCTTTTAACAGCTGCTCAAGCTGTCTGTCCAAAGGAAGCGGTCTGTCAGAGCAAAGGGAGGTAATTAGTGGTTTATCAACTTTTTGGGGTTTCTGTGAGGACATTAGAATACAGCACATTGCTGTCATATTGAAAACAGACAGCATCATAAGGGGCCCTGTGCCATTAAATGTCAGACAAGATTTATCAGTCCTAGAGCACAAGGCGCACAAGGCCTTCTCTCCTGAAAAAGTGTAGAAACTAACGCCTGCCGGTCATAAAACACAGCTGAATAAATAACACAGGCTTTACCCAGGGACAAGCTACAAATAAACGATGTGGCAACTAGGTTTTAAGTTAGTACAAAATGGCTTAAAAGCACGTGCATTAAAGACTACTAATTTTGAAAGTTAGAAACACATCTTCATTATTTTGGATAAAAGAGAAAGGATAAAAGTAAGGACTTTCTTTCTTGTTGCTTTCCCAAGAAGCACATCTGTGGATCTGATGATAAATAATTACTACTTTCTAAAGGGTGTAACAAACTTTCTATGTTTCAGTAAAGCTTCTTTGCTTAGTCTCAAAAGAAGTTTTGTAAGTGCTATAGATAAATGCAAGTCCAATTGGTCGCACACTGCTTGTCCTGTCAGCGTGTTGCCCCAAAGCATTGTTATCTATCCATAACATCACTAATCTAACGTGCACATCGTGAGGCCACCTTTATTATAAATAATAGGCATCCCGATAGATTGGTAGAGGAGGTACTTCCGCTGACAATGTGGGTCCGTGTATGCTGAGAATCACCACGGTCCAGTCTGACATTCTTGAATGGGGTCATTTACTCTATCCCATCTGGTAATGGGGTCGGACTGTCCCTTGGGGTGAATCTGGGCTCCACACCTACACACACTCCAAGTACACTTAGAGTAGGGTTTGCATAATAGGAGTACGCTTGATTGTCTTGTTTATATGCCTGCGTATATACAATTGTTTAGCTCAATGGTAGAACTATATCTACTATATACGGTGTTGGTGCTTGTAATCACGTTTATATGTCACTGTCTACTAATCATTGCAGCACATCTATACTACTATTATAAAGCGAGAACTGGGAACCTTTGAGGCGGGTAAACTTCAAAACTACACCACCAATCACAACACCCAATACAGCGTTGGAAAGGGGAGGTCCACAAGATGGACATAGGCTATAGCACCACACCATATACATTAAGAACATTAGGGGGAAAAGTAGTCCTTAGGCGTATGCATACAGTGATAGAACGCGGCGTATGGCGTTATGGGCGCATAACGCGGCGTATACGCGACGGCGTGTGGGCATGGCACGGGGAGGAGCGCGGAACCGACACCCGGTTCAGTGAAATGTGCGAGAGCTGCGGCGAAAGTGGAGCCGTGGGAAAAGTAACGCGTCGTTCGGGCATCCGGCCAGGAGCGTGGAACCGACACCGGGTTAAGGGACTTCCTGGTAGCTGTAAGCTGGCGTTCGGCCAAGAGTGCGGGGAGGAGCAAGGAAACGACACCCGGTTCAGTGCAATCTCCACAATGCTAAAGAGAGCGGCGGCGACAGTGGGCCCGTGGGCCTGAGCCGGCCCCCGAGGATGACGCCAGGTAAGGGACTTCCTGGTAGCTGTATTGCCCCTGGACAACATCGGGACGGGCTGCTAGTGTATCTTATACAAGAATAACATTTGTTCAATAAATATTTTTTTAACGTGTGTACCTTTCTCTGAGAATAAGGAAGCACGAATGACTGAGTGAAAGGTTCTGTACAGTTATGATTCCTGAGAAATCAGGGTTGTCATGTTCAGTGGTTGCCAGAGTCCATTCACTCCCTGGTAAGTTAGGGGGGCTTACAGTGGCACTGTGAGCTAGCTGGTCTATAGGCCAACATATCCTGCTGGGTGTCTGGAATCAGTCTTGACACCAGGCCCATAGTTTATGTTGTCTAAACAATGCGCAGGTCCTACGGATTGGTAGGAACTACACGACATGGCACCGCCAATGTTGGTTAGGCTCTTATTTAATGGTAAAATCAGAGTTGTTCCGTTGTGCTTTCTCAGAGACCCCTACTCACATTTTAACCAGAGACGCCCGTAGTGGGAAGAGAAACAAATCTGGCTCAGCGGAGTAGGCATACACAACGTATTGGTTGTAGGTTAAAATCAAGCTTGGAGGATTAAAGGCTCCCACACTGTGCACACCATGGGCCCGATTCACAGAATGAACTTAAGACTAAATCCTAAACTTACTACTATTTGGTATTCACAGAATGCACTTACTACTTTCGGGATTCACAGAGTGAACTTACTACTTTCGGGATTCACAGAATAAACTTACTACTTTCAGTATTCACATAATGGATTTAAGACTACTAACTCTAAGTCCGAAATCGGGGAGTAAATTCCGGCCCGGAGGCGGAGCTTCCGGCTTGGGGGCGGAGCTTGCGGCCCGGAGGCGGAGCTTCCGGCCCGGAGGCGGAGCTTCCGGCCCGGAGGCGGGGCTTGCGGCTTGGAGGCAGAGCTTCCGGCTCGGAGGTGGGGATTTTTGCCATGCTGAAATCTCCAACTCTGGGCCGCAAGCTCCGCCTCCGGGCCGCAAGCTCCGCCCCCAAGCCGGAAGCTCCGCCTCCGGGCCGGAATTTACTCCCCGATTTCGGACTTAGAGTTAGTAGTCTTAAATCTATTCTGTGAATACCGAAAGTAGTAAGTTTATTCTGTGAATCCCGAAAGTAGTAAGTTCACTCTGTGAATCCCGAAAGTAGTAAGTGCATTCTGTGAATACCAAATAGTAGTAAGTTTAGGATTTAGTCTTAAGTTCATTCTGTGAATCGGGCCCTGAATCTCTATACCAATTTGGCTAAATATTACTGCTTTAAAAATTATACTTCAATTCAATTCAAAATTACTTTATTCGGTTATAGCACATAGATAACCATAAAAGTACAGTAAAAACACATAAGAAAAATATCACAAAACATACAAGAACAAATTTATATCTAAAGCTCATGACAATTTAAAAATTCTTCGATTTCCTTGAGTTAAAAACACTTTTAAGAAAAGCTGCAATAGATGCAACACCGAATAAATTATCGAGTAACTGAATAGCTAAAAAGGCAGGTCTACATTGTCTCAAGTCCATATACTTTAAAATGGGCTTAATCCATCTTTTTCTAGGAATGGTATAAAATTTACAAAAAAATTAAATATGAATGTCTGATTGATTGGACAGGTCGTCACAAGGACACTTAATCAATTGCATAGACCAGTCATTTACAAGAGGAAAACTTAATAGACTATATAAAATGCTAAATCAAAAGCGAATTAGAAGGAATCTTTCAAAGTCTCTCATTTGATAGGGTTGTGTAAAATTCATAGTCATGATCAGTTGGTGTGAGATCACAGATTTTTTTCTTAAATTCTATAGTATTCCTGCGATCCTCCCAAAAAGATATACAAAAAATTTTCAACTCTTTTCGCGGAATCTGGGTCATTGAAAGTTCGTAATAATCAAGGTGACCTATTTGTGTGAGAAATGTCTTAACGTACTGTAACCAGTTTATCCTCTGGGCATGATCAAGTTTGATTACATCAGAGAGGATCAATCGGTTAAAGGAACATTCCTCTGTGGTCCATACCCGGTGCCACAGGAGAACGGGTTGAACCCTAATGGTATCTTCCAAGTACCCCAGTCCAAGTTCTGCATGACAATTATGGGTTGACACACTTTCTGGTACGGATAAAAGATATCTTAGGAATTTGTTTTCGGTCACCTGTAGATTTTTTTAAACGGAATGCCCCCAAATTCCTGCACCATAAGTGGCAATCGCAAGGCATTTTGCCTTATAAATACAAATGAGCTCTTTAATGGGTTTCTTCCCCATTTTCTTACTAAATGCTTGAAGTCCCATAATAGATTTTGCAAACAGCAACCTTCTAGTTTTTATTGCATTTACCCACTATCCAGATCTATCAAATAAAATTCCCAAATATGAGAAAGTTTGGGTAAAATCCAGGGGGTTTGAATCAATAAACATAGTTTTCTTCAGCTTCTCAGCCCCTGGGCCACAGTTCATACAGAAAGTTTTGGTACAGTTTATTTTCAAGTCTAGTTTAGCCATAACATTTGTAAATGATGTTATCATTTTTTGCATCGCCTTTGGGGTCCTAGCCATTAATACTGCGTCGTCAGATTAAATTGATGCTGGTACTGGCTGATGTAAGGCCGCCGGCATATCCTGACATTCCTGCAGCAAAGTTCTTTCTAAATCGTTAATATAGATGGAAAATAAGAATGGGGCAAGAAAGCATCCTTGGCGTACTCCTCTTGCAATACTGAACCGCTTTGTACACTCCCCATTCTTACCGAATCTAATCGTAGCCGAGGTCCCTAAGAAATTTGATAATATTTTTCTCTACACCAAGGTAATCCATGATTGCCCATAACTTACTATGGGTAACACAGTCAAATGCGGAGGTTAGATCCACAAAAGTTAAAAATAGTCTTCCACCCTTAGCCTTGGTGTATGTTTCTAGGAGTATATACAAATTAAGGCCCTGGTCTACAGTACCAACACCTTCCCTGAAGCCGTACTGGAGATCACTAAGTATCCTGTGCTCGTCCGCCCAAATTTGCAATCTATTTAAAATTACTCTGCCAATTATTTTGACTGTAGAGTCGAGTAACGATATAGGGCGATAGCACGCGCAACTAGTCCTATCGCCCTTTTTAAAAATCGGAACTATAATTGACTCATACCAGGTCAATACCAATCCATCGGTACAGGAAGCACTGAAAACTTTTGTGAGCAGTGGTGTCCATAAAGGTATATTATTCTTAAAGATGTCCACCGGGACACCGTCAGGGCCTGGAGCCTTGCTACCCATACTAGCTTTAATGCTCGCAATCACTTCCTTCTAGGTAATATTCAAGTTTACCCTAATAATATGCGGACTGGCCGCACTAACCATACCCCCATTCACAACCTCGGCAGATATTCCGTCAGTCATAATTGGCACACTATACAAGGATTCAAAGAACCTAATCCATTCCGTCTCAGCGATGGCAATCTCGATTCTAGCCCGGGAATTATCATTAAAAAAGGTTGTATTTACTGCCTTCCAGAAAGGCTGTCATGTCTCGTGATTGGGAGACATAAGGTTTCCCATGCCTGCCTCTTCAAGACATTCTTTCTGTTATTTAAGGCAGCCTTTATTAAAATCCGATCTTTAATAGTGGTGTTTAGGGCACGTTTTAGGTTAGAGTAAGATTTAGAGCATAATGTATCAAACCACCTGGGTTTTTTTGGTTTGGAGTTTCTTACTTCTACCCACAGACTATCCTTTATTTGAGTGGTGATTATCTTAAGATTTTAATTATTTCTGCATTTTCTACACCCTCTCCCAAACAAACATTGAAGCTGGGTTCACAATTTTTAATTAATTAGCTTAAGAAATCATCAGGGACTACATTTGTCCACTTCAGAGCATAACTGTTAAATTTCGTTAATGCAACGTTGCTCTGCTATTGCACAGGTTTATCTAAGTGCTCAGGGACAGGATGTGGGTTAATAATTTCCACCATAATAGGGAAATGATCGCTTAAAGAATTCCCAAGTGTTTTAAAATTTAAAACATTGTCCTTATAGCGTGCAGATACTGTAATGAAATCAATTATTGAGAACATCCCTCTTCCATTAAACGTTGGGGAAAAAGGGATCTCCGGTTGACACATTTTATTTGCAAAACCCAGGTCACATGTAAATAAAATTTCATTCAGGAGTTCCCCACTAACAGAATTATCAAAATGCATAAGATCAATTCCTTTATCCAATGTTAGTCCACATATCCCTTGTTCTCCTCTCTTACATGGTGGACAATTAAAATCACCACCCCAAGCCACCAAGGTCTCTTTGTTCGCACTATTTTGCACACTATTAATGTCAATTTGTAGGGATTTTAACACTGCTGAAAGGTTGTTCAATGGTACGTTATTGTAAAAATTCACAATTAACAGACACAGTGTTTTGTTGATTTGTATCCTAACCATATGCTAAAATCTATTATTACACATAATATCTATTTCCCCACAATTAAAAAGGTTGGACACAAAAGTGCATAACCCGCCTTTTGCTCTACCATGCAGTGAACCTATAGCTGGGGTAAAAAAGGTTCTAAAACTACTCAGATGAAATTCTTCCACTGCCCAAGTCTCTTGTAGACATATAATATCATATTTGTTTATTAAGTTTACCCAATTCTGGTTGTCTATTTTCGTTATGTTCCAGTACAGAATGAGTCAAATAATTTTCTTGGTTCCTAATAGCCTCGACTTCAACAATATAGTCCTGCTTAATTTCTTCATGCACCCCACTGTCATTACTTGTTGTGTCACCAATTCTATCAGAGCAAGATGACCCAATGTCGACGCTAGTTATCACCGTCGAATGCATGGAGGTGGGTATTATATGGGCTTTCCCTGCAATTCCTAAATATTCAATTGCTGGAGATTTATGAATAACTTTCTCCAATACTGGTCAATCTACATCCCCAAGCCCAGACAATAGGTCATCGCGGTTCCCTATTGGTACATTAAACAAGGTCTCAGGGTAATTTCCAAACTGAGGAATATGGCCTCCTCTCTGTTTCTCAGAAAAGCCAGGGCCATTATATTTAAAGGAAGAGGGCGGATAAAAAAGACTGAAGTCAGAGGCGCAAATACCCCCCAAACTTCTATCACAATAGAAATCACTTATATATTGGACCACTCGTGGATCTCTAAAATTAATAATAATACAATCCCCCTCCCTATCCTTAGTCCTATGGCCAACCCAACCTACTCTGCGAACATTTAGGATTTCGCCTTGTAAGTCTTGTCTAAGAGGTCTGTTCCTATTCAGCCAGAACGTTACCTTATTTTTTAATTCATGAAGGGATTCAGTTTTGTCATGATTCAGAACAGGAACGCCAGATAATACAATTACGTACGGGTATGAATCCGGAGGTAGGTCTAATCTCTGGTTTTGACCCTTACCTTTACCCCCATGTTGGATGTCTTTACCCCGTGTGATACCTTTGCCTTTCTTATCTATAGACCCTGTACCCCTTCCGGTCCTTGACTCTATGCTCACTGTGCTCACCCCCACCATCTTGGTCCTTTAATGCACCCCTGGATGAATCATGACCCAAAGTGCCATTCGTTACCTGGGGTTGTACTACCATTGATGATGCCTTAGTAACAATGGGTATAGGCCGTTGTTTTACACTGGGAACAGTTACCAATCCTTGATGTTTCGATCCCGATTTAGCTAACTTCCCTAAGAGATCAGAATTGGCTTGAATTACTTTTTCAAGTTGCTCTAATTTTTCGCCAATCCTCTTTGTTCTTTCCATCAGTGGGAGAATCAATGATCTAACCAATATTTACATTTTATCTAATAGGCCATCCGAATGATGTGCCTCAATAGTCGAGGATTCTCCTACACTTACTGATATAGCTTTAATTAGGGGACCAATCTTCTCGGATTGGACGGTAGTTGTGGTATTGTTTGGTATTAATTTAGCCACAACTTCTTTGCACAGCCTCCCTTATGTGTGTTCCCTCCCCGTTTCCTTTTAGTGTTAGAACCCGTGACCATTGGTCCCTTAGGTAATTGTGGGTTAGGGCAACGTGTCAGTGCTGGTATGGCAGGTGTACGTAAATCTGAGTCATTCCCAGTTTCATCTACTGACGAATAGATAAGCACAGCGGTAGTGATAGGGCCTACTATGTTTGAGCCTTCAGGTTGTTCTAGAGATTGCTCACTATTGACCTCTATAAGTGGATTGAGGATGGATCTCTGGCCTGGGGAAGGGACTAAGGCTAAACTTCCCAACGATGATCGCCTTAAGTACATGGGCTCCTGGGACAATTGGGGTTCTGTTAATTCAATTTCATGCTCCAGGACAGAAGTTGCCCTGGTTGTGAATGCATCTAAGGTTCCTGTAACCCCACATCCCCTCCAGTTGTTTGCGTGTTTGTTGGATTTGACATTTTTGCTCGACATCTTGTTCAGTGCACAATACAGAGAACTAACAATAAATGAGTCAATTGAATGTTAGAATTATAACCGTTTTAAAATCTTACAGCAGTTTTTCGGGACGTGGCCCAGCCCAGTCTCCTCCTGTCTCGAACGGGCTCAGACGGGCCCGCCCTGGACCCGGACTTCCCCCGGCTCGTCCCGCAAGGCGGGACTATGCGATGTGTTAAGTACTAGGCTGGGCATGGCGGTGTGTGTCGCTGAGCCCCTTTGGCTTGTAGGGAGCATGGTTCTCCGGCTTCCGTGGCCCCCTCTGGTGCTGCCGGTAGAAAAATGCAATGTACGAGCGTTTCCCGCGGAACGGGAAACGCGAGAGGTATTTAGCCCCACCTGGGCTGGGTGTGGCGGTGTGCATCGCTGAGCCCCGTTGGCTTTTGGGGAGCGTGGTTCTCTGCCTTCCGTGGCCCCCTCTGGTGCTGCCGGTAGAAAAATGCAATGTACGAGCGTTATACTTAAAACTGAGTAGTGAACCTGAGCACAGCTGAAGCACTCAAAATATAATTTCTCTTTTAGTCTCAATAGCGAGTGGATAATGTTCTATATCCCGTGTGCACTACTCTGTATGCACTTTCTGCCCACAAAATGCTTCCCACACTTGGCGAAAAATTCACACCGATACAAGGAACAGAGTTGCACCACATACAAATGAAAGAACATAACACATCAATGTTTCATAATAAATAACAATAATTCTCAAGTGGTCCAGTGATATTCTTCATTTATTATTGCTTCATATAAAAAGTTTATAGAAAACCAGCCAACGCGTTTTGTCCAATAAATAATAAACTTCTTCAGGGCTGTAAATTGAAAAGATACGTATACCATATAAACAATCTATACACATAACTATAGAGATATATACATGTATATACAATTATATACTTAAACGTAATGACCAAACACACAGTGTAAGGGAGACAGTGTTACAAAAACATGACAGAAGATTAAAGAAAAAACTATTTTCAAAACCGGGACACATTTTGAGAGTAAAACATAGTCCTATTACGTGTGATTATGAGAAGAAAAAGAACAAAGGAAGAGAGAGCAGGGGAGAAGAAGAGCTGTGACACAAAGAGGCAAATCTGTACCGTGCGACAGAAAAAAGGAGGATACTACAAAATTATTCTGTGATAAGGTTAAAAAAAACAAAAAGGCACGGAACAAATATATAAAATAAAGAATTATAAAATGTCATGCTAGAACACTTACATTAATTAATACCAACACCAACCAGGACACAGTTAACAAGCATTTGCAATGCAATAGGTCTCGTATTAGGAAAGTTTGCACTATTGGTATTGTAAATGACACATTTTTTATTCATGTTTTGTTTTTGAAAATAGCGAAATTAATAGCTTTGTCATTTACAATGCCAATAGTTATAACTTTCGCAAATGTGACACCTATAGCATTTGTAATGCAATATGTGTTGTACTTACGTGAATTACATGTATTTATATTACAAATAACAATGGCTTAAAATTTTTTTTTAAATAATTAATACTTAAATAAAAGTTATTGTAATTTATAATGGCAATAGCTTAAACTTTTGTAAATAACTTTTGTGAAGATTATGTTCAGTGTATTTTATTGTGACAAAAATCCAAGAAAAGAAGTGAAATATTAACATCTTTTTGTTACATTTGTAATAAAGCTTGAAACATTGAGAGAACATATTTGAACCAGTTGTTGTTGAATGGTTGCACAGATTGATGCTGTGGTGACGCTAAGTGATGTGACGGCGAACAAGTGATGCTGTGGCATTCAGTGATGCTGTGGTAGCGCATAGTGATGTTGTGTTGCCCCTGAGTGATGCTGTGGTGGTGCTGAGTGATGCTGTATGCTACGCTATGAAGCAACAAACTGCAATGATGGACCCTTCCTAGAGTCAGCACCTGACTAACTTTCTCCCAAAAATATTCGATATCCCTTAAATTAATGAAGGGGATTGTGTGCACACTGAATGGCACCCATCATCACTGTGCCTATTCCCCAAGGAATTTTAGAACAATAGAAAAACAACAGCAAAGGTGCACCACAACAAATAAGATAATAAGTGCAAAAAGTATTTGAGCACAATAAAGAAAAATAACATGAAGGAGTATTGTTAGTCTTCTTTTAATCTTTAATTTTCAATTCGCAGTGAAACAAAAACAGCCGACGCGTTTCGTCCCGAGCCGGGACTTCTTCAGGGCTGTCGGTAAAAAACATATACATACAATCAATTTTGTGTTCAACAAATAACTTACAATCTTACAATCTAAACAACGACAGACAAATTAAAACCTTCCTACGATAGACATGGAGCTATTTACATTGATCCTTAGGCCTTAGCCCACAGACAATCTTTGATCTTGGGGTTAAAGCCAAGCATCAAAATATATACACATGTGAGAACAATTTATTATGTTAAAAAACAGATATACAAACATTATTTACATATGCAGAGAATCATTTTCTGGTAATTACATTACAACCCAACATATTCTATCTAAAGAGGGATAGATATGTACAAAGCGCCTCCAGTATATACTTGAAGCACCGGGAGGGACCAAACTGAGAAAAGGGATGAGAAAATTGAAGAAAAAGGCAGAGTAAACGAGAGGAGGCCCCATATCAGGAGTGGACTAGTTCCATCTAGTAAGGAACCCAGTGAGAAGAGTAACCAACTACGTCCAGCAACCAATACCCTTGTTAAACCGAACGCAAAGCACATTTACCTTTAAGTCTTATAATACGTCGCTTATGGAGGCAGGATAATGTAAAGGGAACTGGAGTCCAAGGATTACCTTCCCAGCTACTTTTACTCCTGATGTGTGTGATTTCGTCGCAATGTCGAATTTAAGATATTTGGACCTTTGGCGGGGACACGAAAAAGCAAAAATCAACATCTTAGGGTCTATTCATTTAAGTTTTCAATGCTCAATGAGTTAGTGGCAGACCGGGGGGGGGGACAGTAAAGCCCGGTCTTTTAGATCTAATTTTCCTTTTTCATAATCTACTTACTGAAAACATGCCAATCGGCGAAGATGGCAGTGTTTATCAAATGTTCCAGAATGGTGAGCACGGTCTTGCCACCTTAATCATATATCTTTCTTAGGTCAACTACTGAAAAACATTAAGGAGGAAAGATTGATCATACTCTCTGCAAGGTGTTTAAAATAAGAAAGTCACAGAGACCAAAGTTGGTAGAAAATAAGTTTTACCTGAGTGATCTATGGTTCTAGCGGAGGACTGGAGGTCCTATTAGTCCATAGAATTAGGATGTGGGCACTGTATTACAGCAGGTCTGGCAAATGAAAGAATAAAAATAATCTTGTGTTATGGTGGGGTGTAACTAACACAGTAAAAATCTATTGGCATCCATTTCAGTATAGACTTTCAAAATAGTGTCCCACCCTATAGGCATTAGTCAGTCATAATCACACCTGGTTGTTGGTCCAGTGGTGTGACTAATATTACCAAAGTAAATGGTGTATTGGCTATTCTGGTTTATTAAGTAGGGGTGCTAATCATGGTAATAGGCTGTTTCTAAATTGTAAGGGGAGGATTTAACTATCCACAAATATATCCCCTTAGCCAAAGACCAATACTAAGCAATGGTGCATTTGAACTTAATAACAAAAGTTCTTGCTGAGCAGGTAATGCAAGAAACGACCTAAAACAGGTACCAATCCTGAAATCCAATATTAACAGGGAGGGTAGCCAAGTTACCTAGTAACACAACAAACTCACCGTTCCTGATAAAACGACCGGCGTCCATCCACATCCCTCGTTGCAGTGAAACACCCCCAGCGACGATGTGTTCAAATGTAGTGAGCCCATCTTCCCTGTTATATACTAGGAGCAATTAGGTAAAGGGGCCGCACCTGAGGTAGCCGTGCCGGCGCCTTTGCGCCGGGAATCGGTAATTCGCAGTGACAACACACGAGTCTGTGTGGCGATGGCGGCCATCTTAGAGTGGCTAAAGGGAACATGTGTAACAGCTATCTTTCACGCAGTATTCCTTGTCCTTTAAACGGTGCCTGCCCTTCTTGGTGACCGTGATGCTAGATACGGTCCCGTGATCCGACCATATGTGCCTTATTATTTAAAGGGTGTCCGCCCTTCCTAGTCACCGCGATGCTAAGACGGTCCTAAGGACGGACCTAAATATTGTCCACACGTCCCACTAAATGAATAAAAAGGTCAAAAATAGAAAACCGGTGAAAAAGAACTTAATTTTAAGCAACCAAGCATAATACCGACTGGAGCGTCAGTTGTCAAAAATGCGCTATACACGCCTATATAGTGACGGCGGCCATCTTAGAGTAGCTAAGAGGGGCATGTATATCTAGATTCTAACCCCCTAGCACCTCGTTGTGTGATGAGTGTGCCCCCTTAGTATTAACCACAAGGGCCAGTTGGATGCTGTAAACGGCCCTATCTGCTATAAGTATTTATAGTGCAACGAGAAACGATAGAAAGCAAACCAATTTCTATATGTATCTCGAAAATAGACACACATGGTACTGTCTAATAGAATAACCTAATGCAGATGGGAAGAATAAACACATTTCTAAAGAAGGATGAGTCTATTGTACATGGGTGATATTAACCCTGATGTAAGGGATAAGAGGTGAGAAGAAATAACGGCGGCCATCTTTGCCTATGTTCCCACGAAGAATATAATTAGAAGGCATTCCTATTTGCATTGCAATAGAAAATATAAATCCCCGAAGGGGAAACGATAAGACATGAAATATATAGTCTCATCAATCCTGATTAAGTATACTAGGATTAATATAGTATAAGAACGATGAAAAACGTAACTAAAGGTATTGGGGTCAGGGTAAATATAATAATATACCTGACCTCGTGACCACAAAGGAAAGGTCCAATTGAAACAAGACTGATCAAGACGTCTATCTTTGGTTCAGAAAAGCCAAGCTAGAATAAAAGCCCACTTGATTCTGCGGCCCCCAAGCCACGTGTGATTGAATAGCAACTAGTTCGTGTGAAAAGAGAAGAGGAGGAGGTCTGCAAGTGCAGAAGGACAGGAGAGAAACAACAGAGATATATGACAATGATTGGGACCTTTTGTATGCCTGCCATGGTAAACAGGGAAGGGAACCAATAAACATTGTTGACATGGATTGAAAATGCAAACTATTAACAAGTGTGCTTGACACTGAGAGGAGTACGTCATAAACATGTTCTCTAATTCCAAATTGACAGTCCAATGACTAGACCTTCTAACATAGTGTCGGGACATGTCATCCTAAATATTGATTGCATGCAAAACATAAAGGAGTAGGGACATGTCATCCTAGATTGGAACGGGTACATCATATACATGTTCTCTATTTACAGATTGACAGTCCAATGCATAGACCTTCTAACGTAGTGTAGGGACATGTCCTCCTAAATAATATTTACATGCAAAACATAAAATAGTCGGGACATGTCATCCTAAATTTGTTTACATGTAAAACAAAAAAGGAATACGGCATTTGCAGGTTTTCTATTTGCAAATTCACGGTCCAAAATTTGGATCTTCTTACAGATTATATGGACATGTCATCCTAATTTTGTTAATATGCATAAAGGGCGAAATCTCCCATATAATCCAAAGGGAGATGTGAAACTGAACAGGCGGGCTAAGCAAGGAAATGATGTAGTTCATCCTCGGTGTTGTGACCGAGTTCTATGCATCGTAGTCTACATATCCAGCCCGCCTCCCTTTGTCTTAACGCGAGTTCCCTGTTACCTCCCCTTGGGTGGTTGGCTTGGTGATCAATGCCCATAAACCACATGTTTTCTGTGTCTTCATGATATTGCTGCATATGATAGGACATGGGGTACCTCATGTCACCATTACGTCTTGCCCGGACATGTTCCTGGATGCGGACTTTTAGAGCTCTTTTGGTGCTGCCTACATAAATCTTGTTGCAGCCACACCCCAAGATGTAAACAACATATTTGGTATTACAGTTGATCAGGTGATCTATTGTGTAGGATTTGTTTGTATTGAAACAGAATTCCTTAGTTCTATTTCTACCCAACTCACACATGTTGCAATTGCTACATGTGAAGAATCCTTTGGCAGGGGAGGTTAACCAGTTGGCCCGCTTTTTAGATTCTATGTAGCTTGGGCACAGGATATTACGGAGGTTTTTTCCTCTCCTGTAGCATATTTTGGGTGTCCTGGTAATCGAACCCTGGAGGCTCGGTATATCCGCAATCAAGTGCCAATGCTTTCTTAAGATGTTAAACACTTTACTGCTCTGATCAGAGAACTGTGTGCTAAATGATAGGGGTCTGCTACTATGTGTTGGTGTAGTTTTGGGCTCTAAAGTACTTTGTCTTGATATGTTTTTGACTTTTTTATTAGCTCTTTCCAAGATTTTTTTGGGGTAACCCCTCTCAAGAAATCGTTTTTCAGTCTCCTGGATATTCTGGAGGAAAGAGTCCTCCGTGCTGCAATTCCGGCGCATCCTAATCATTTCCCCATACGGGATGTTCTCGATTACATGCCGGGGATGTGCGCTCTCGTAGTGTAGAATACTATTGCAGGCAGTCGCCTTGCGATGAGTGCAGCTCTGGATTTTGTTGTTCTCCACAAAAAATTTCACATCTAGGAAATCGATGGATTTCTGATTGTGTGTCATCGTGAAACGTACATTGAAAGGATTATCGTTGAGGTAGCCAAAGTAATCCAAAAGTTCCGGGGTAGGTCCATCCCAGATCATGATCACATCATCGATGTACCTACCCCAGAAGATGATGTTATTCATCCACCTGGATGCGTGGCGACCCCATGCATGCTCCCGCTCAAACCAGCCCATGAATAGGCCGGCGTAAGCGGGAGCAAATCTGGAACCCATCGCAGTCCCTTGTGTTTGGTGATACCATGTCGAATCATGTAAGAAGAAGTTTTTGGACAGTATGATTTCTGTCATCTCGAGGAGGACACCATTGTGCAACATGTGGTCTGCTGAGCGTTTGTCCAAGAAGGTTTCCAGGGCCCTTATTCCAAATTCTTTTTTGATACAGGTGTAAAGCCCCACTACATCTAAGGTGACGAGATGTAGGGTATCTGTCCACACAAAACCCTCCAATTTGCCCAATATATCCTTGGTGTCCCTCAAGTAGGCCGGAAGATTTTGTACCATGGGCTGGATGAAAGTATCAACGTACTCAGATAATCTTTCTGTGGGTGAATTGACTCCCGAAATAATGGGACGGCCAGGTGGAAAAGGGCCTCCCTTATGAATTTTAGGGAGTATATAAATACAGGGAAAAGAAGGGGTTGTTACTGTCAAATATTGACACTCCTCAGCGCTAAGTAAACCTATCTCTCGCCATTCTGTAAGTCTCATATTTATATGAGATGTGAGTGCTTCAATGGGATTAAAACCAAGTCTAGTGTAACAGGTGGAATCTGAGAGTTGTCGGGAAATCTCATTCATGTAATCATACTTGTCCATAATAATTACGTTTCCCCCTTTATCAGCTTCGCGGATGACAATTTTTTCGTCTGACTGGAGTGTTTTTAGGGCAGAATGGCGAGAGATAGGTTTACTTAGCGCTGAGGAGTGTCAATATTTGACAGTAACAACCCCTTCTTTTCCCTGTATTTATATACTCCCTAAAATTCATAAGGGAGGCCCTTTTCCACCTGGCCGTCCCATTATTTCGGGAGTCAATTCACCCACAGAAAGATTATCTGAGTACGTTGATACTTTCATCCAGCCCATGGTACAAAATCTTCCGGCCTACTTGAGGGACACCAAGGATATATTGGGCAAATTGGAGGGTTTTGTGTGGACAGATACCCTACATCTCGTCACCTTAGATGTAGTGGGGCTTTACACCTGTATCAAAAAAGAATTTGGAATAAGGGCCCTGGAAACCTTCTTGGACAAACGCTCAGCAGACCACATGTTGCACAATGGTGTCCTCCTCGAGATGACAGAAATCATACTGTCCAAAAACTTCTTCTTACATGATTCGACATGGTATCACCAAACACAAGGGACTGCGATGGGTTCCAGATTTGCTCCCGCTTACGCCGGCCTATTCATGGGCTGGTTTGAGCGGGAGCATGCATGGGGTCGCCACGCATCCAGGTGGATGAATAACATCATCTTCTGGGGTAGGTACATCGATGATGTGATCATGATCTGGGATGGACCTACCCCGGAACTTTTGGATTACTTTGGCTACCTCAACGATAATCCTTTCAATGTACGTTTCACGATGACACACAATCAGAAATCCATCGATTTCCTAGATGTGAAATTTTTTGTGGAGAACAACAAAATCCAGAGCTGCACTCATCGCAAGGCGACTGCCTGCAATAGTATTCTACACTACGAGAGCGCACATCCCCGGCATGTAATCGAGAACATCCCGTATGGGGAAATGATTAGGATGCGCCGGAATTGCAGCACGGAGGACTCTTTCCTCCAGAATATCCAGGAGACTGAAAAACGATTTCTTGAGAGGGGTTACCCCAAAAAAATCTTGGAAAGAGCTAATAAAAAAGTCAAAAACATATCAAGACAAAGTACTTTAGCGCCCAAAACTAGACCAACAAATAGTAGCAGACCCCTATCATTTAGCACACAGTTCTCTGATCAGAGCAGTAAAGTGTTTAACATCTTAAGAAAGCATTGGCACTTGATTGCGGATATACCGAGCCTCCAGGGTTCGATTACCAGGACACCCAAAATATGCTACAGGAGAGGAAAAAACCTCCGTAATATCCTGTGCCCAAGCTACATAGAATCTAAAAAGCGGGCCAACTGGTTAACCTCCCCTGCCAAAGGATTCTTCACATGTAGCAATTGCAACATGTGTGAGTTGGGTAGAAATAGAACTAAGGAATTCTGTTTCAATACAAACAAATCCTACACAATAGATCACCTGATCAACTGTAATACCAAATATGTTGTTTACATCTTGGGGTGTGGCTGCAACAAGATTTATGTAGGCAGCACCAAAAGAGCTCTAAAAGTCCGCATCCAGGAACATGTCCGGGCAAGACGTAATGGTGACATGAGGTACCCCATGTCCTATCATATGCAGCAATATCATGAAGACACAGAAAACATGTGGTTTATGGGCATTGATCACCAAGCCAACCACCCAAGGGGAGGTAACAGGGAACTCGCGTTAAGACAAAGGGAGGCGGGCTGGATATGTAGACTACGATGCATAGAACTCGGTCACAACACCGAGGATGAACTACATCATTTCCTTGCTTAGCCCGCCTGTTCAGTTTCACATCTCCCTTTGGATTATATGGGAGATTTCGCCCTTTATGCATATTAACAAAATTAGGATGACATGTCCATATAATCTGTAAGAAGATCCAAATTTTGGACCGTGAATTTGCAAATAGAAAACCTGCAAATGCCGTATTCCTTTTTTGTTTTACATGTAAACAAATTTAGGATGACATGTCCCGACTATTTTATGTTTTGCATGTAAATATTATTTAGGAGGACATGTCCCTACACTACGTTAGAAGGTCTATGCATTGGACTGTCAATCTGTAAATAGAGAACATGTATATGATGTACCCGTTCCAATCTAGGATGACATGTCCCTACTCCTTTATGTTTTGCATGCAATCAATATTTAGGATGACATGTCCCGACACTATGTTAGAAGGTCTAGTCATTGGACTGTCAATTTGGAATTAGAGAACATGTTTATGACGTACTCCTCTCAGTGTCAAGCACACTTGTTAATAGTTTGCATTTTCAATCCATGTCAACAATGTTTATTGGTTCCCTTCCCTGTTTACCATGGCAGGCATACAAAAGGTCCCAATCATTGTCATATATCTCTGTTGTTTCTCTCCTGTCCTTCTGCACTTGCAGACCTCCTCCTCTTCTCTTTTCACACGAACTAGTTGCTATTCAATCACACGTGGCTTGGGGGCCGCAGAATCAAGTGGGCTTTTATTCTAGCTTGGCTTTTCTGAACCAAAGATAGACGTCTTGATCAGTCTTGTTTCAATTGGACCTTTCCTTTGTGGTCACGAGGTCAGGTATATTATTATATTTACCCTGACCCCAATACCTTTAGTTACGTTTTTCATCGTTCTTATACTATATTAATCCTAGTATACTTAATCAGGATTGATGAGACTATATATTTCATGTCTTATCGTTTCCCCTTCGGGGATTTATATTTTCTATTGCAATGCAAATAGGAATGCCTTCTAATTATATTCTTCGTGGGAACATAGGCAAAGATGGCCGCCGTTATTTCTTCTCACCTCTTATCCCTTACATCAGGGTTAATATCACCCATGTACAATAGACTCATCCTTCTTTAGAAATGTGTTTATTCTTCCCATCTGCATTAGGTTATTCTATTAGACAGTACCATGTGTGTCTATTTTCGAGATACATATAGAAATTGGTTTGCTTTCTATCGTTTCTCGTTGCACTATAAATACTTATAGCAGATAGGGCCGTTTACAGCATCCAACTGGCCCTTGTGGTTAATACTAAGGGGGCACACTCATCACACAACGAGGTGCTAGGGGGTTAGAATCTAGATATACATGCCCCTCTTAGCTACTCTAAGATGGCCGCCGTCACTATATAGGCGTGTATAGCGCATTTTTGACAACTGACGCTCCAGTCGGTATTATGCTTGGTTGCTTAAAATTAAGTTCTTTTTCACCGGTTTTCTATTTTTGACCTTTTTATTCATTTAGTGGGACGTGTGGACAATATTTAGGTCCGTCCTTAGGACCGTCTTAGCATCGCGGTGACTAGGAAGGGCGGACACCCTTTAAATAATAAGGCACATATGGTCGGATCACGGGACCGTATCTAGCATCACGGTCACCAAGAAGGGCAGGCACCGTTTAAAGGACAAGGAATACTGCGTGAAAGATAGCTGTTACACATGTTCCCTTTAGCCACTCTAAGATGGCCGCCATCGCCACACAGACTCGTGTGTTGTCACTGCGAATTACCGATTCCCGGCGCAAAGGCGCCGGCACGGCTACCTCAGGTGCGGCCCCTTTACCTAATTGCTCCTAGTATATAACAGGGAAGATGGGCTCACTACATTTGAACACATCGTCGCTGGGGGTGTTTCACTGCAACGAGGGATGTGGATGGACGCCGGTCGTTTTATCAGGAACGGTGAGTTTGTTGTGTTACTAGGTAACTTGGCTACCCTCCCTGTTAATATTGGATTTCAGGATTGGTACCTGTTTTAGGTCGTTTCTTGCATTACCTGCTCAGCAAGAACTTTTGTTATTAAGTTCAAATGCACCATTGCTTAGTATTGGTCTTTGGCTAAGGGGATATATTTGTGGATAGTTAAATCCTCCCCTTACAATTTAGAAACAGCCTATTACCATGATTAGCACCCCTACTTAATAAACCAGAATAGCCAATACACCATTTACTTTGGTAATATTAGTCACACCACTGGACCAACAACCAGGTGTGATTATGACTGACTAATGCCTATAGGGTGGGACACTATTTTGAAAGTCTATACTGAAATGGATGCCAATAGATTTTTACTGTGTTAGTTACACCCCACCATAACACAAGATTATTTTTATTCTTTCATTTGCCAGACCTGCTGTAATACAGTGCCCACATCCTAATTCTATGGACTAATAGGACCTCCAGTCCTCCGCTAGAACCATAGATCACTCAGGTAAAACTTATTTTCTACCAACTTTGGTCTCTGTGACTTTCTTATTTTAAACACCTTGCAGAGAGTATGATCAATCTTTCCTCCTTAATGTTTTTCAGTAGTTGACCTAAGAAAGATATATGATTAAGGTGGCAAGACCGTGCTCACCATTCTGGAACATTTGATAAACACTGCCATCTTCGCCGATTGGCATGTTTTCAGTAAGTAGATTATGAAAAAGGAAAATTAGATCTAAAAGACCGGGCTTTACTGTCCCCCCCCCCGGTCTGCCACTAACTCATTGAGCATTGAAAACTTAAATGAATAGACCCTAAGATGTTGATTTTTGCTTTTTCGTGTCCCCGCCAAAGGTCCAAATATCTTAAATTCGACATTGCGACGAAATCACACACATCAGGAGTAAAAGTAGCTGGGAAGGTAATCCTTGGACTCCAGTTCCCTTTACATTATCCTGCCTCCATAAGCGACGTATTATAAGACTTAAAGGTAAATGTGCTTTGCGTTCGGTTTAACAAGGGTATTGGTTGCTGGACGTAGTTGGTTACTCTTCTCACTGGGTTCCTTACTAGATGGAACTAGTCCACTCCTGATATGGGGCCTCCTCTCGTTTACTCTGCCTTTTTTCTTCAATTTTCTCATCCCTTTTCTCAGTTTGGTCCCTCCCGGTGCTTCAAGTATATACTGGAGGCGCTTTGTACATATCTATCCCTCTTTAGATAGAATATGTTGGGTTGTAATGTAATTACCAGAAAATGATTCTCTGCATATGTAAATAATGTTTGTATATCTGTTTTTTAACATAATAAATTGTTCTCACATGTGTATATATTTTGATGCTTGGCTTTAACCCCAAGATCAAAGATTGTCTGTGGGCTAAGGCCTAAGGATCAATGTAAATAGCTCCATGTCTATCGTAGGAAGGTTTTAATTTGTCTGTCGTTGTTTAGATTGTAAGATTGTAAGTTATTTGTTGAACACAAAATTGATTGTATGTATATGTTTTTTACCGACAGCCCTGAAGAAGTCCCGGCTCGGGACGAAACGCGTCGGCTGTTTTTGTTTCACTGCGAATTGAAAATTAAAGATTAAAAGAAGACTAACAATACTCCTTCATGTTATTTTTCTTTATTGTGCTCAAATACTTTTTGCACTTATTATCTTATTTGTTGTGGTGCACCTTTGCTGTTGTTTTTCTATTGTATGCTACGCTATGTTTTGTTTGGCTATGCTATGTTTTGTTTGGTTATGCTATGCTATGTTTTGCTATCCTATGCTTTCATTTGTTATGCTATGCTATGCTGTGTTTTGTTATGCTATGCTATGTTTTGTTATGCTATCTTATGCTATGCTATGCTTTGTTATGCTATGTTTTGTTATGCTATGCTATGCTATGTTTTGTTAGGTTTGGTATGCTATGCTATGTTTTGCTAAGCTATTATATGTTTTGTTTTGCTATGCTATGTTTTGTTGTGTTTTGTTAAGCTATGCTATGTTTTGTTGTGTTTTGCTATATTTGTTATGCTATGTGTTGTGTTTTGTTATGCTATGTTTTGTTATGTTATGCTATGTTTTGTTATGCTATGCTATGTTTTGTTATGCTATGCTATGTTTTGTTTTGCTATCCTATGCTTTGTTTTGTTATGCTATGCTATGTTTTGTTGTGTTTTGTTATGCTATTCTATGTTTTGTTGTGTTTTACTATGCTATGCTTTGTTATGCTATGCTATGTTTTGTTATGCTGTGCTATGTTTTTGTTGTGTTTTATTATGCTATGCTTTGTTTTGCTATGCTATGTTTTGTTATGCTATATTTTGTCATGCTATGCTTTGTTATGCTATGTTTGTTATGCTATGCTATGCTAAGCTTTGTTTTGTTATGCTATGCTATGTTGTGTTTTGTTATGCTATGCTATGTTTTGTTGTGTTTTGTTATGCTATGCTATGTTTTGCTATGCTTTGCTATGCTATGTTTTGTTATGCTATGCTATGTTTTGTTGTGTTTTGCTATGTTTTGTTATGCCATGCTTTGCTTTGTTATGTTATGCTATGTTTTGTTATCTTATGCTATGTTATGTTCTGCTATGTTTTGTTATGCTATGCTATGTTTTGTTATACTATGCTATGTTTTGTTTTGCCATGCTTTGTTATGTTATGCTATGCTTTGTTTTGTTATGCTATGTTTTGTTATGCTATGCTATGTTTTGTTGTGTTTTATTATGCTATGCTATACTTTGTTGTGTTTTGCTATGCTATGTTTTGTTTTGTTGTGCTATGTTTTGTTTTGCTATCCTATGCTTTGTTTTGTTATGCTATGCTATGTTTTGCTATCCTATGCTTTTTTTGTTATGCTATGCTATGCTGTGTTTTGTTATGCTATGCTATGTTTTGTTATGCTATGCTGGTGAGGGTGTGTGAGGGTGTGTGAGGGTGGGTGAGGGTGTGTGAGGGTGGGTGAGGGTGTAAGAGGGTGTGTGAGGGTGAGGGTGTGTGAGGGTTGTGAGGGTGAGGGTGTGTGAAGGTGAGAGGGTTGTGAGGGGGTTTGAGGGTGAGTGAGGGTGTGTGAGGGGGGGTGAGGGTGAGGGGGTGTGAGGGTGAGGGGTTGAGGGGGGTGAGGGTGAGGGTGAGTGAGGGTGTGTGAGGGTGAGAGGGTGTGAGGGTGTGTGAGGGTGAGGGGGTGAGGGTGAGGGGGGTGAGGGTGTGAGGGTGAGGGTGTGTGAGGTTGAGGGGGTGTGAGGGTGAGGATGTGAGGGTGAGTGAGGGTGTGTGAGGGTGAGAGGGTGTGTGAGGGTGAGGGGGGTGAGGTTGTGGGGGTGTGAGGGTGTGTGAGGCTGAGGGGTGTGAGGTTTGTTATGCTATGCTATGTTTTGTTATGCCATGCTATGTTTTGTTATGCTATGTTTTGTTATGCTATGCTATGCTTTGTTATGCTATGCTATGCTAAGCTTTGTTTTGTTATGCTATGCTATGTTGTGTTTTATTATGCTATGCTATGTTTTGTTATGTTTTGTTATGCTACGCTATGTTTTGCTATGCTATGTTTTGTTATGTATGCTATGTTTTGTTGTGTTTTGTTATGCTGTGTTTTGTTGTGTTTTGCTATGTTTTGTTATGCTATGCTTTGTTTTGTTATGTTATGCTGCTTTGTTATCTTATGCTATGTTTTGCTCTGCTATGTTTTGGTGTGTTTTGTTATGCTATGCTATTTTTTGTTATACAATGCTATGTTTTTTTGCTATGCTTTGTTATGTTATACTATACTTTGTTTTGTTATACTATTTTTTGTTATGCTATGCTACGTTTTGTTGTGTTTTGTTATGCTATGCTATGCTTTGTTGTGTTTTTGTGACCGGGTGTAGGGGTGAGGGGTGCACCTTAGGACCGGGAACGGACTCTGGGACAGGTCTGATAGGCAACTCCGGTGTTGAAGCAGAAACTGACTGGACAACAGGTCTTGGGAGTAAGGACGGTTTTATTGGAATAGTACGTTTAGGGTTTGGTTGGAATGTTCTCTTGGTCCTAAACGTAAGTCTCTCCCTAGCAAAGCGACTGGGATCCGTCTTTGAATCGGGGTATCCTCCTTCTCCTCCTCCGGGGTCTTTGGTCTTCCGCTCTTGTCCTCAGGGTCTGGTCAAGGTAGCGTCTCGACGTTCCGGAGCCATAGAAAGGAAGACCAACAGAGAGGGAACCGTTAGTTCTACAGTCTTTGGGGGACTTGCACCTTGGGGCCGTGTGAAGTGGAGAAAGGTCACCAGTGTCGGGTTTACTATAATGTAGTCGGTGACGTGGGGAGGGCACAGAATGTGAGGGTTAATCGCGGGGTAATGAACACAAGAGGAGAGGGGTACAAGGAAACACAAACGGGGTTTACTATACACTATTTACACGCACGCCGTCTTCCCACCCACACCGCCATACGGTCCCGTACCTGGGATAGCCACGCTCCTCCCCCGGGAGAGTGGCACGGCGGCTCACAGGGTCGTTGGCCTCCTGGCTCCCCGTGGGGTTCGTCTCTTTCGACCTGCTCTTCGGAATTCCTTCGGTGTCCTTCTTTTCCGTCTTCTCCGCTTCTCCTCAACCGCTCTCCGACGCCGCTTCTCGCCTTCTCCTCCTCCGGGGTGATGTCACACGTTTCTGTTAGTACTTCCTGTTCTTTATCCAATCCGGCCTCGCAGACGAATACAGGAGGAGGGGTCACCACCTCCTCAGAGTACGCCAAATTAAAGGCGCCGCGCTCTTCCTCCGCGTCGTCCAGTCCTGTATCCCAGGGGTCAGTCTGTAAGGAAGGAGGTAGGACAGGTTCAGTAATGGGAGACCACCAGTCCTCGGTAGCGCTCCGCCTCGCATCTTTACATTCCTCCCCCCCTGGATTCTCCCGATCGGGGAGAACCGGCACGCGAGACAGATAGTCGGCGTTACCATTGTCCTTCCCTTTCCGATGCACCACCGTAAAGGCAAAGGGCTGAAGAAAGAGGAACCATCGAAGAACCCGGGCATTCTGAGACCTGTTCCGCTGCATCCACTGCAGAGGTGCATGATCGGAATACAAGGTGAACGCCCTCCCCTCCAGATAATAACGGAGTTTGTCCACGGCCCAGCGGATTGCTAGACACTCCTTTTCGACCGTGGGATACTTCTGTTCTCTAGGGTGGAGTTTGCGGCTGACATACAAAACTGGATGTTCATCGTTGTCCTCCCCAATCTGGGACAGGACCGCCCCAATCCCCGTCTCCGAAGCATCAGTGGCAAGGAGAAAGGGACGCCCGAAATCGGGTGGAACAAGCACAGGGCTGGTGGTAATGGCTCTTTTCAAGTGAAGAAAGGCGTTCCTGGCATCCAGGGGAGGGGGTTGCGGCAGAGTATTCCTGACATGTTTCTGCAACAAATTAGTCAGGGGGGAGGCGATGTCAGCAAAGTCCTGAATGAACCTTCGATAATAGCCCATGAGGCCCAGGAATGCCCTTAGTTCTCGTTTCGTGGATGGGAATGGGGTCTCGGTTATGGCTTTGATCTTCTCTTCTTGGGGAGCGATCACCCCATCCCCCAACATGAAGCCGAGATATTTCACTTTTGGGAAGGCGGCACGGGACTTCTTGGCATTGACATGGAGACCGGCCTTTCTCAGAGAGGACAGTACGGTAACCAGGTGTTCTAAGTGGTCTTTCCAAGTTTGACTGAAGATGACAATGTCATCAAGGTATACCGAACTATAGGCGGTGTGGGGTGCCAACACTGTGTTCATAAGGCGCTGGAACGTGGCAGGGGCCCCGTGGAGTCCGAAAGGGAGGACGTTGAATTCATACAGACCGTCCTCGGTGGAAAAGGCAGTTTTGTGGCGGTCTTCCTCCCTTAGGGGCACCTGCCAGTACCCTTTTGTCAGATCCAGCGTGGTTATGTATTTGGCATCGCCTATCCGCTCAATGAGTTCGTCTACCCGGGGTATAGGGAACGCGTCAAAGGTGGACACTGCATTCAATGCCCTGAAGTCCATGCAAAAACGCGTGGACCCATCGGGCTTGGGCACCATGACTATGGGCGACGACCAGTTGCTTTTTGACGGCCTAATAACCCCCAGTTCTAACATGCTTGCAACCTCCTTTCTAACGTCTGCCCGTTTAGCAGCAGGGATGCGATAGGGCCTCTGTTTTACTAAACACCCTTTAGCTGTATGTATCTCATGCTCTGCCAAGTGGGTGCATCCAGGTGTGTCCGAGAACAACTGAGAAAAGGGACGGAGTCTTTCCAACAGTGCCTGTTTCTCTTCATCTGTGAGATCTGTATTGATAGGCAAGTGGTCCAAGGTTGTCTCAGTGTTGTTTTCGGGTAGCACAAAGTTGGAGGATCGGGGAACAGATCCTAGCCATTTTTTAAGGAGATTGATATGGTACGTTTGATTACGTGTGGGTGACAGCTGTAACTTATATGTCGTATCGCCATATTTCTCTATGACCAGGTATGGTCCCTTCCACTCGCTCTTGAATTTTTGCGTGGAAGAAGGGAGCAATACCAGTGCCCAGTCTCCTTTGTTAAGCGACCTCCACTTTTTCCCTTTATCATAACATCGCTTTTGGTTACGTTGGGCCGTCTTTAGGTTTGAATAAGCAAGGTCTCTCAATTTGCCTAGTCTGGACCTCAACTGCTGCGTGTAGTCCAGTAGTGATCGTTGTTCCTGAGCCTCCTCCCTTTCCCAGACGTCTCTGGTTATTTCAAGGAGTGACCTTGGTTGCCGGCCATATAATAGCTCGAACGGGGAGTATCCCAAGCTGCTCTGAACTTGGGCCCTTACTACATACAAGGCCAAAGGGAGCATTTTGTCCCAGTCTTTATGTTCGGCACTCAGGAGTTTCCGAAGAGTGGATTTTAGGGTCCTATTGTACCGCTCCACTAAACCATCCGTTTGTGGGTGGTAAGCAGAAGTGCGGATATGTTGGAGGTCCAGAGTCTTGCACACCTCCTTCATCATCCGTGACACAAAAGTAGTCCCCTGGTCTGAAAGTATCTCCCTGGGGAATCCGACTCTTGAAAACAATTCCACCAGCTTCTCTGCCACGTTCTTGGTGGTCGGGGTGTGTAGAGGAAACGCCTCAGGGAAGCGGGTGGCATAGTCCACTACCACTAGAGCATAAGTGTGGCCCCGAGTAGTGCGGGGCAAGGGTCCTATGAGGTCCATCCCCACACGTTCCCAGGGATTACCTATCACGGGTAAGGGCTGCAGAGGCACCGCTGATGGCTTAGTCAGGTTTCTCTTCTGACACACCTCGCATTGTTGGCAGTAGGCTTCGGTTTCTTTGTAGATTCCGGGCCAAAAAAACAATCTCAGTATATTTTGCGTGGTCTTTTCAGCCCCACTGTGTCCCGCGGTCAAATGTGTATGTGCATAGAACAGAATCTGTTCACGGAACTCTTTTGGTACCACTAGTTGCCCTTGGTCTCCCTCTTTCCCTTCTCGATAGAGTAGCTCATTTACGATCCTGAACCTGGGGTATCTCGGAACAGGGTTGGTGGTTTGCTCCACGTGGGCTGCTTCCCAGGCGTTCAGAAGGGTCGGATCGTTGGCTTGAGCGAATTTGAACCCTTTGTCTATGACCCAGGGTTCAACTGATAAGAGGGCCTCCACTGGTCGACAGGCTAACTCTCGTTTAAATAAGGCCAGGAATTGGGGGTTATCCACCCCGAGGATCAATTCCTCGGGTAGTGACGCAACCACTCCTACTCTCACAGAACATGGTTCCCTTCCTATCGGGCTTATCGTGATGCGTGCAAGGGGATACGTCTTCACGTCCCCATGGACACACCGGATGTGTACTACGCCCTCCCGCCCTATTTGGGAAGGGGCCAACAGTTTCTCTCGAATGACAGATTGTCTGCACCCCGAATCGAGCAGCGCCTTTACTGGTGCTTGGTTCACTAGTACCCTTACATAATAAGAAGGTCCCATTTCGGCGGAGTACATCACGGCTTTGGGTATGTACCCAACTTCCATGGGTTCCTCAGCGGGTTTCTTCCTGGGGCACAGTCTTGCAATATGGCCCCACTCCCCACACTCAAAACACTGGGGTCCCCTCATCGGTGTAATATCCGGACGGTATGGCCTTGGTTTGGGAGGTTCGTAAAGGGGTTTCCTTTTTTCTGGTTTAAGGGGCGGTACTAGAGTCTTTGAGGGTTTTTCGGTCTCCCATGGAGCGGGTCTAGGAGTTGCTCTGGTATAATTCGCCGCCATTTCAATGGCCTGAGCTGCTGTCAGTCCGGGGTGCTGTCTTAGCCAGCGCTGTGTTCCATAAGGAAGAGCTTCCATGAATTGTTCAAGTATGACACTCGTCATAACATCCTCTTTGCTCCTGCTTTCGGGACGCAGCCACTTTTCTGCCGCCATTTTCAGGCGTAAGTACAGTGTCTTGGGATTTTCCCCCGTGACCCCCTTCTCCTTCCGAAACCTGAGTCTGTATGCTTCGGGGTCCATCCCGAGATGATCCAGTATCACCTCCTTGATGGCAGTATATGTGGAGGTACCGGCATGATTTGCGACCTGGTATGCCGTCTGTGCTTCACCAGTCAGCAAGGGCGCCAGGAAAAAGGGCCATTTTTCCTCCGGCCACCCACACGCCCGTGCGGCCCGCTCGAAGTTGACCAGGAAGGCATCCGGGTCTTCTCCTACTACATATTTCTGTAAGGAGACTCCGGCTGGATGAGGTTCTGCTGGCCTACGATCCACCGAGACAGCAGTTCCCGGAGTCTGCACCACTTTCTGCAAGCTATCCAGCTGTTGCGTCATAGTGCTACGGAACAGGGCTCGATCCGCGTCTGCTGTGCTGATTTGTTGGCTGACCGCCCATTCCAGTTTCTGCTGGCCATCGACTAGAGTCTGTATGATTTGTTCCATGGTCGGTTCCTGTTCGGAGGGAGTAGATCCCACTTCTGACACCACTGTGACCGGGTGTAGGGGTGAGGGGTGCACCTTAGGACCGGGAACGGACTCTGGGACAGGTCTGATAGGCAACTCCGGTGTTGAAGCAGAAACTGACTGGACAACAGGTCTTGGGAGTAAGGACGGTTTTATTGGAATAGTACGTTTAGGGTTTGGTTGGAATGTTCTCTTGGTCCTAAACGTAAGTCTCTCCCTAGCAAAGCGACTGGGATCCGTCTTTGAATCGGGGTATCCTCCTTCTCCTCCTCCGGGGTCTTTGGTCTTCCGCTCTTGTCCTCAGGGTCTGGTCAAGGTAGCGTCTCGACGTTCCGGAGCCATAGAAAGGAAGACCAACAGAGAGGGAACCGTTAGTTCTACAGTCTTTGGGGGACTTGCACCTTGGGGCCGTGTGAAGTGGAGAAAGGTCACCAGTGTCGGGTTTACTATAATGTAGTCGGTGACGTGGGGAGGGCACAGAATGTGAGGGTTAATCGCGGGGTAATGAACACAAGAGGAGAGGGGTACAAGGAAACACAAACGGGGTTTACTATACACTATTTACACGCACGCCGTCTTCCCACCCACACCGCCATACGGTCCCGTACCTGGGATAGCCACGCTCCTCCCCCGGGAGAGTGGCACGGCGGCTCACAGGGTCGTTGGCCTCCTGGCTCCCCGTGGGGTTCGTCTCTTTCGACCTGCTCTTCGGAATTCCTTCGGTGTCCTTCTTTTCCGTCTTCTCCGCTTCTCCTCAACCGCTCTCCGACGCCGCTTCTCGCCTTCTCCTCCTCCGGGGTGATGTCACACGTTTCTGTTAGTACTTCCTGTTCTTTATCCAATCCGGCCTCGCAGACGAATACAGGAGGAGGGGTCACCACCTCCTCAGAGTACGCCCAATTAAAGGCGCCGCGCTCTTCCTCCGCGTCGTCCAGTCCTGTATCCCAGGGGTCAGTCTGTAAGGAAGGAGGTAGGACAGGTTCAGTAATGGGAGACCACCAGTCCTCGGTAGCGCTCCGCCTCGCATCTTTACAGTTTTGCTATGCTATGTTTTGTTTTGTTTTGCTATGTTTTGTTTTGCTATCCTATGCTTTGTTTTGTTTTGTTATGCTATGCTATGTTTTGCTATCCTATGCTTTTTTTGTTATGCTATGCTTTGCTGTGTTTTGTTATGCTATGCTATGTTTTGTTATGCTATGCTATGTTTTGTTATACTATGCTATGTTTTGTTTTGCTATGCTTTGTTATGTTATGCTATGCTTTGTTTTGTTATGCTATTTTTTGTTATGCTATGCTACGTTTTGTTGTGTTTTGTTATGCTATGCTATGCTTTGTTGTGTTTTCCTATGCTATGTTTTGTTTTGTTATGCTATGTTTTGTTTTGCTATCCTATGCCTTGTTTTGTTATGCTATGCTATGTTTTGCTATCCTATGCTTTTTTGTTATGCTATGCATTGCTGTGTTTTGTTATGCTATGCTATGTTTTGTTATGCTATGCTGGTGAGGGTGTGTGAGGGTGTGTGAGGATGAGTGAGGGTGAGTAAGGGTGTGTGAGGGTGTGTGAGGGTGCGTGAGGGTGCGTGAGGGTGGGTGAGGGTGTGTGAGGGTGGGTGAGGGTGTATGAGGGTGTGTGACAGTGAGAGTGTGTGAGGGTGAGGGTTGTGAGGGTGATGGGGTGTGAGGGTGAGAGCGTTGTGAGGGTGAGGGGGTGTGAGGGTGAGTGAGGGGGTGTGAGGGTGAGGGGGTGAACGTGTGTGAGGGTGTGAGGGTGAGTGAGGGCGTGTGAGGGTGTGTGAGGGTGTGGGGGTGTGTGAGGGTGAGTGTGTGAGGGTGGGAGGGTGAGGGTGTGTGCGGGTGAGGGGGTGTGAGGGGGAGTGAGGGTGAGGGGGTGAGGGTGAGTGAGGGTGTGTGAGGGTGAGAGGGTGTGAGGGTGTGTGAGGGTGAGGAGGGGTGAGGGTGTTGAGGGGTGTGAGGGTGAGGATGTGTGAGGGTGAGTGAGGGTGTGTGAGGGTGAGTGAGAGGTTTGAGGGTGAGTGAGGGTGTATGAGGATGAGAGGGTGGTGAGGGTGAGGGAGTGTGAGGGTGTGTGAGGGTGAGGGTGTGTGTGTGAGGGTGAGAGCGTCTGTATGGGTGAGAGGGTGAGTGAGGGTAAGGGTGAGAGTGTGTGAGGGTGAGGGGGTGTGAGGATGAGGGGGGTGTGAGGGTGAGGGCGTGGGTGAGGGGGTGTGAGGGTGAGGGGGTGTGAGGGTGAGGGGGAGTGAGGATGAGGGGGAGTGAGGGTGAGGGGTTTGAGGGTGTGTGTGATGGTGAAGGGGTGTGAGGTTGAGGGTGTGTGAGGGTGAGGGCGTGTGAGGGTGTGAGGGAGGGTGAGGGGGTGTGAGGGTGTGTGAGGGGGGTGAGGGGGTGTGAGAATGAGGGTGTGAGGGAGGGTGAGGGGGTGTGAGGGGTGTGTGAGGGTGAGGGGGTGTGAGGGTGAGGGTGGGTTAGGGTGGGTGAGAGCATGTGTGAGGGTGAGGGTGAGAGGGTGTGTGAGGGTGAGAGGGTGTGAGAGGGTGAGAGGGTGGGTGAGGGGATGTGTGAGGGTGAGGGGATATCAGGGTGAGGGGGTGTGAGGGAGGGTGAGGGGATGTGAGGGTGAGGGGGTGTGAGGGTGAGTGAAGGTGTGTGATGGTGAGAGGGTTGTGAGGTTGAGGTGGTGTGAGGGTGATGGGGTGTGAGGGTGTGTGAGGGTGAGGGGTGTGAGGTTTGTTATGCTATGCTATGTTTTGTTATGCCATGCTATGTTTTGTTATGCTATGTTTTGTTATGCTATGCTATGCTTTGTTATGCTATGCTATCATAAGCTTTGTTTTGTTATGCTATGCTATGTTGTGTTTTATTATTCTATGCTATGTTTTGTTATGTTTTATTATGCTACGCTATGTTTTGCTATGCTATGTTTTGTTATGTATGCTATGTTTTGTTGTGTTTTGTTATGCTATGTTTTGTTGTCTTTTGCTATGTTTTGTTATGCTATGCTTTGTTTTGTTATGTTATGCTGCTTTGTTATCTTATGCTATGTTTTGCTCTGCTATGTTTTGGTGTGTTTTGTTATGCTATGCTATTTTTTGTTATACTATGCTATGTTTTTTTGCTATGCTTTGTCATGTTATACTATACTTTGTTTTGTTATACTATTTTTTGTTATGCTATGCTACGTTTTGTTGTGTTTTGTTATGCTATGCTATACTTTGTTGTGTTTTGCTATGCTATGTTTTGTTTTGCTATATTTTGTTTTGCTATCCTATGCTTTGTTTTGTTTTGTTATGCTATGCTATGTTTTGCTATCCTATGCTTTTTTTGTTATGCTATGCTTTGCTGTGTTTTGTTATGCTATGTTTTGTTATGCTATGCTTTGTTATGTTATGCTATGCTTTGTTTTGTTATGCTATTTTTTGTAATGCTATGCTACGTTTTGTTGTGTTTTGTTATGCTATGCTATGCTTTGTTGTGTTTTGCTATGCTATGTTTTGTTTTGTTATGCTATGTTTTGTTTTGCTATCCTATACCTTGTTTTGTTATGCTATCTATGTTTTGCTATCCAATGCTTTTTTGTTATGCTATGCTTTGCTGTGTTTTGTTATGCTATGCTATGTTTTGTTATGCTATGCTGGTGAGGGAGTGTGAGGGTGTGTGAGGATGAGTGAGGGTGCGTGAGGGTGGGTGAGGGTGGGTGAGGGTGGGTGAGGGTGTGTGACGGTGAGGGTGTGTGAGGGTGAGGGTTGTGAGGGTGATGGGGTGTGAGGGTGAGAGTGTTGTGAGGGTGAGGGGGTGTGAGGGTGAGGGTGAGTGTGGGGGTGTGAGGGTGAGGGGGTGTGAGGGTGAGGGGGTGAATGTGTGTGAGGGTGAGTGAGGGTGTGTGAGGGTGTGTGAGGGTGAGAGGGGGTGAGGGGGTGTGAGGGTGAGGGGGTGGGGGGGTGAGGGTAAGTGTGTGAGGGTGTGAGGATGAGGGTGTGTGCAGGTGAGGGGGTGTGAGGGGGAGTGAGGGTGGGGGTGTGAGGGTGAGTGAGGGTGTGTGAGGGTGAGAGGGTGTGAGGGTGTGTGAGGGTGAGGAGGGGTAAGGGTGTTGAGGGGTGTGAGGGTGAGGATGTGTGAGGGTGAGTGAGGGTGTGTGAGGGTGAGTGAGGGGGTTTGAGGGTGAGTGAGGGTGTATGAGGATGAGAGGGTTGTGAGGGTAAGGGGGTGTGAGGGTGTGTGAGGGTGAGGGTGTGTGAGGGTGAGAGCGTCTGTGTGGGTGAGAGGGTGAGTGAGAGTGTGTGAGGGGGTGTGAGGGTGAGGGGGTGTGAGGATGAGGGGGTGGGTGAGGGGGTGTGAGGGGGAGGGGGAGTGAGGATGAGGGGGAGTGAGGGGTGTGAGGGTGTGTGTGATGGTGAAGGGGTGTGAGGTTGAGGGTGTGTGAGGGTGAGGGCGTGTGAGGGGGGTGAGGGAGTGTGAGCATGAGGGTGTGAGGGAGGGTGAGGGGGTGTGAGGGGGTATGTGAGAGTGAGGGGGTGTGAGGGTGAGGGTGGGTTAGGGTGGGTGAGAGCATGTGTGAGGGTGAAGGTGAGAGGGTGTGTGAGGATGAGAGGGTGTGAGAGGGTGAGAGGGTGGGTGAGGGGGTGTGTGAGGATGAGGGGATATCAGGGTGAGGGGGTGTGAGGGTGAGGGTGTGAGGGACGGTGAGGGGATGTGAGGGTGAGGGTGTGTGAGGGTGAGGGTGTGTGAGGGTGAGGGGGTGTGATGTGAGAAGGTGTGTGAGGGTGAGAGGGTGTGTGAGGGTGAGGGGGTGTGCGAGGGTGAGGGGGTGTGAGGGTGAAGGTTTTTTTTTGTTATGCTATGCTTTGCTGTGTTTTGTTATGCTATGCTATGTTCTGTTGTGCTATGCTATGTTTTGTTATACTATGCTATGTTTTGTTTTGCTATGCTTTGTTATGTTATGCCATGCTTTGTTTCGTTATGCTATATTTTGTTATGCTATGCTACGTTTTGTTGTGTTTTGTTATGCTCTGCTATGCTTTGTTGTGTTTTGCTGTGCTATGTTATGTTTTGTTATGCTATGTTTTGTTTTGCTATCCTATGCCTTGTTTTGTTATGCTATGCTATGTTTTGCTATCCTATGCTTTTTTGTTATGCTGTGCTTTGCTGTGTTTTCTTATGCTATGCTATGTTTTGTTATGCTATGCTGGTGAGGGTGGGTGAGGGTGTGTGAGGGTGTGTGAGGATGAGTGAGGGTGAGTGAGGGTATGTGAGGGTGTGTGAGGGTGCGTGAGGGTGGGTGAGGGTGTGTGAGGGTGGGTGAGGGTGTGTGAGGGTGGGTGAGGGTGTATGAGGGTGTGTGACAGTGAGGGTGTGTGAGGGTGAGGGTTGTGAGGTTGATGGGGTGTGAGAGTGAGAGCGTGGTGAGGGGGTGTGAGGGTGAGGGTGAGTGAGGGGGTGTGAGGGTGAGGGGGGTGAACGTGTGTGAGGGTGTGAGGGTGAGTGAGGGTGTGTGAGGGTGTGTGAGGGTGTGTGAGGGTGAGAGGGGGTGAGGGGGTGTGAGGGGGTGTGAGGGTGAGGGTGAGGGGGTGGGGGTGTGTGAGGGTGAGTGTGTGAGGGTTTGAGGGTTAGGGTGTGTGCGGGTGAGGGGGTGTGAGGGGGAGTGAGGGGGAGTGTGTGAGGGTGTGTGAGGGTGAGAGGGTGTGAGGGTGTGTGAGGATGAGGAGGGGTGAGGGTGTTGAGGGGTGTGAGGGTGAGGATGTGTGAGGGTGAGTGAGGGTGTGTGAGGGCGAGTGAGGGGGTTTGAGGGTGAGTAAGGGTGTATGAGGATGAGAGGGTTGTGAGGGTGAGGGGGTGTGAGGGTGTGAGAGGGTGAGGGTGTGTGAGGTTGAGAGCATCTGTGGGGGTGAGAGGGTGAGTGAGGGTAAGGGTGAGAGTGTGTGAGGGGGTGTGAGGGTGAGGGGGTGTGAGGATGAGGGGGTGTGTGAGGGTGAGGGGTTGTGAGGGTGAGGGGGTGTGAGGGTGAGGGGGAGTGAGGATGAGGGTGAGTGAGGGTGAGGGGTGTGAGGGTGTGTGTGATGGTGAAGGGGTGCATGGTTGAGGGTGTGTGAGGGCGTGTGAGGGTGTGAGGGAGGGTGAGGGGGTGTGAGGGGGTGTGAGGGTGTGTGAGGGGGTGAGGGGGTGTAAGCATGAGGGTGTGAGGGAGGGTGAGGGGGTGTGAGGGGTATGTGAGGGTGAGGGGGTGTGAGGGTGAGGGTGGGTTAGGGTGGGTGAGAGCATGTGTGAGGGTGAGGGTGAGAGGGTGTGTGAGGGTGAGAGGGTGTGAGAGGGTGAGAGGGTGGGTGAGGGTGGGTGAGGGTGTGTGTGAGGGTGAGGGGATATCAGGGTGTGAGGGTGAGGGTGTGAGGGAGGGTGAGGGGATGTGAGGGTGAGGGGGTGTGAGGGTGTGAGGGTCAGGGGGTGTGGTGTGAGAAGGTGTGTGAGGGTGAGAGGGTGTGTGAGGGTGAGGGTGTGTGAGGGTGTGAGGGTGAGGGTGTGAGGGAGGGTGAGGGGATGTGAGGGTGAGGGGGTGTGAGGGTCAGGGGGTGTGGTGTGAGAAGGTGTGTGAGGGTGAGAGGGTGTGCGAGGGTGAGGGGGTGTGAGGGTGAGGGTGTGAGGGAGGGTGAAGGGATGTGAGGGTAAGGGGATGTAAGGGTGAGGGGATGTGAGGGTGTTTTTTCTGTACTGTCTAAATATATGCCCGTGTTTTTCGGAGTTGTTGACTTGTTCCCTGGGTGCACGTGTTTGGGTGGCCGTTCTTTGTGCCATCGACATAAGTACTCCCTGAGGACCTTACAAGGTCAGTGGGTGGTAGCCTTTCAAGCCCTCGTTTCTAGTTAAGTGGGCGGTCGGAGAAGAGGGTGCCTTTGTGCATGGCTGTGTTTTGGGGGGAGTTAAGAAAGTAAGTCATCCATCACCAATGACGTCTATGTGCAATGACGGACTCTTTTACTATCTCTTTCCTGTGGTCCCACAGCAGCAGTTGTGCAATTTACAATTAAATCGCATTCCGCTCCCCCAAACCACCCTCCCTGTGAATGCACCTGCTCTTGGGCCGAGAACTACACTGGGTGCAAAATTATCAGCTTCAACGCAAACTGCTTTCTTTAAAGAAGATATGAAGATTCTGAGAAGACGGAGAACGCTCCTGCTTGCCAAGTCAAGGAAAGGCAATTCATAGCTTAAGAGCTTTTACAAGGTCATATTACATGTGCCAGTAACCAATTTCACCTCTAAAAAGGCGCGGACGACAGTTAGCATGTATTAATGTCACATTACAATAAGCATACGCTTTCAAAATGAGATCACGGAGTGAAGCAACCTAATTGAAAATAAAATTATGCTTGTAAAGGTAATTGACAAGAATGCTTCATAACCGATGCATTGAGAGAATTGGGATGTTTTTGGGTCATACCAAGCACACCGTTTCTTCCGCAGTACAATGTATTCTAAGTGTAATCTTAGCAACAAAAGACAGAATATGGACTACATTTTTTGTTTTATTGCTCTCCGTACTTTCTCTTTCATAAGTCGTGTCGGGGAAAGTACCTTGGAAGCAAGCAGCCGTGTGACCTTGGTGGAAATCCCTTAATCGGACATCAATTAGTGAAAACGGAGGCAGTTAGCTGCTTCCTGCCTGACCTACAGGAAGACCGGATGTGCCCCGGGAGGACAGCAACACGGGCCTTCCATACTGCGCTCATGTGGCGAAGCTGGTGCTGTCGGACTCGGATTTGGTCTCAGGATGCAGAACCTGGCAGCAAGAAACTAGCATTGTGGCGATAAACACACTTGGTATAGATCCCGGTGGTTGTTTATCCATCAGCAGCATCCTAATTGGTTTAGCAAAAAATAGGTACACGCTGTGCACGTCATTGTGGTTTAATTTGTAGTTGAATGTGCTAAAGAGGAGATTGAGAGATAAGAAGGCGAGGGTTAGAGTTTGCAGGCTCCCCAGGAGCGTGGCTCGTTCAACAGCCACGGCACAATAATAAATAAAAGTAACATTTGGGCGAGGATGCGGCCGAACGGCTGGAGCAGTCGAGCTCGGGAAACGGGTTTGCATTGTGTGGCACGGGAGCGGCTTCCTTTGAAGTCTGATGGGGGGCGGGGGGCCGGGGAGTGGCTTCCTTTAAAGTCTGATACCGAGGCTCAGACAAATGGTGTGGGATGTGGCTGGCAATGGTGTGGGTGTGCGATGTGCACGCGCCTGGCTCACATGAACTGTACGCGATCCGCAGCTAGGTAGACTTTTCGGACCGCTTACTATAATCTCGCCTATTCAATCCCTTCAGGATAGAATAGGCGAGACCTAAAAACCAAGCAAAATAGCCAAGCATATACTAAAAACGGATCACCCAAAAGGATCGGGATATCCACCATAAAATATATTCATATGGCCATTGCACTGTTATGCGCTAAAAGTATAAATTGTTATAGAATACATAAGAAACCTAAGTGAGGGCAATCGCGCAGAGGAGCACAGGGGCAAGGGCAAGGCATGGTCCAAGAGAACTGATGTTGTTTATGATAGAAAACATACGAGAAATTCACTGGCATTGGATAATTCCAATCATGGCATAGTTGTAAAGGCAATAGTGTTTCCTACATGTGGGCCTTTTCTGATGCGGCATCTGTGAACAATAGACAGAATTCTAATGAAGAGCGAGAATGTTTTCCTTATGTATACACATTGCAAATGTAGAGACCAAAGAGCAAAAGCATAACAGAGAATGAGCTAGCAATTAACACGGTTGACCCATTTTTAGGATGCAGAGATCATAATATTACTGATGGAAGAAATGCTCACTGTAAGAGCAGAGTTTTCAAATAGAACCCCAGGTGTATAGTTTGTTTAGAAGGTATATGTATCTTTTCAATTTACAGCCCTGAAGAAGTCCACTGTTTATTGGATGATACGCGTTGGCTGGTTTTCTATGAACTTTTTATATGAAGCAATAATAAATTAAGAATATCACTGGACCACTCGAGAATTATTGTTATTTATTACAAAACATTGATATGTTAACACTGTTCCCTTTAATTTGTATGTGGTGCAACTCTGTTCCTTGTATCTGTATGCTTTAACAATGACCGAACAACTAGATAAGGACGTTGGAGAACAGTTAGTTGGACTAAATATTTCAGAAAATTGCAGAAAGGCAGTTACTATGAAATTATTAAAACATGGCCTCCTGGTGATGGGTAGAGATGTTACCTTCGTGGTTGAGGCACACGAAGCATTTAGAACAGAAGTATTCTATTCTTGGGTTAAATTCCCACATGCAGATGCACACACATGGTTATTTCATGAATACATTGAAGACAAACCACCTGATGAGTATTTTCCATAAGTGGACTTGGAAGTCCTGTTAACATACCAAGAGCACATTAATTGGTTTAAGGGCGCCCTACCCCATATACCAGAACATTTGAGACTCGGTCTGCTCAGTAGAGAAGGAGCGCCTTGGCTAGTCTTAGCATCATACACACCACAATCAGACGTTGCTGCCCTAACATCAGCAGGAATACACAAACTACAGAGATTTTGTAAAAATTTACAGGAATCTAACACAATATGTCATGAGAACAGTAACAGTCCAACCTGTGGGGGCTGCTCAGGCTGCAAAACCACACAGGGCTATCTTGGGTATTAGCCCTCAAACACTAAATGCAATTATAACATAACATAACATAACATGTGTATTTGTAAAGCGCACGTTCACCACTACGGGTATCTTGGCGCTGAATAACAGATGTTTGTTGTTACCCAACTCAATGGTACTCATTTTATCGACCTCAGATGGATGAAAGGCTGAGTGGACCCGCCGGGATTTGAACCTGTGACTAAAAGGTCGAACACAGGTCCCTGCAGTAGACGCATTAGAGCCACCAGACCCAGTTTCCCACCAGCCGAGAGCAAATCCCGTTCTGGATAGCACAAAAAAACGCACAGCTTGAAGGAGTCTCACCCCATACTGGCTCACAGGAAAAACACAGAATACTGACAAATTGCTTGCCGATGGGGATGGCTCGCCAGTTAGAAGACTGCACTACTTGGGGTACTGTATTGGCTGCCTTGTACACCAGAAAACATGGTACCCCTTCAATAGTAGGCATACTAGATGTACTGAAATAGATTCAGAATGACTACGGGGCAGAGCCTGCCTTAGATCTGGGAATGAAACTGATGAACAATTTTGCCCAGGTATCCACCATTATGTTGAGTAACATAAAAGGGGAGGTAGCAGCAGTGGGTATTCTCCAATGCCTGAGGTAATTGACTCCTGCACAGCAGGAGCGTGAATTACCTCAGATTATCGAAGAAACATATACCTCTTTAGACAGAGATAATTTCCGAGCCAAACCTGGGAAACCAATCGTTAAGAGTCTTATCAAGCACCCGATTCTTCAAAGTAGAAATGGGACAATAAACAAAAACATAAACAAAACAAAACACAGGCTGGGTCTCCTCAACAGTAAGAACACTGACTGGAGATATCATTTGCGCAATCGTGACAATATTAGAAAACATGAGAGGGATCAGGATACTGCTATACGTTCATCTCATTCCTTTCAGGATCAATCCAAAAAACAGTCGGAGAGAGTTAGACGATCAGAGCACAGTTCGGAAGAGCGAGTCAGGCCAAAAAAGGGAGACACATCACACTTTAGATTATATCATTAAATAGGAAGACAAGCAAAAGATATCAAAACCTCAATTTTAAAAGAAGGTAGCCGGGATTAAAATCGGAACTGCCCAGGCTACTGAGGACTCTGCTTCTGAACAGGGAACGGGCAGTGACGATGCTGGCCAGCGCGGCCAAAGTCACCATAGCTCGCCAGAACCTGATGGACTTTCGGGGGGTAGTAGCGTTGGGTGAGCATGTCACGGTGGAAACACCAGATGCAAGGGTAAGTGTCCCACATCGTTTATATGAAATAACGCTCCAAACAGAGGGGGACATACCCAGGAAAGTGAAGGGTCTCTTTTGGGAGAACCTGACCTATGGTTACAACATTCTTTTGGCCTAAAATTATTGGCCACCTGAGCTCGTAATGGATTGCCCAATGGGAGAAGAAGTTATTTTACCTGCTTTTTCCGACCTTGTACCAGAATCAGTTAAAATTTCATGCGCGCAGGATTACGCAGAGAGGGTGAACCCTTTCTACAACTTAATTAGACCTGATTTTTCAGCGCAATATTGGACGCAGGAACATACTGATATTTTACGTTCTGTACGAGCTGACATGCTAGCTTCAAGGCATTTATACCCTTGAAAACACAACTAACCTGGTGATCCGCGTAGTTGCTGGACCAACCGGGTACACCTACATTACTTTTAATGAAGGTGATACAGTACCTATTGCATACAAATCACATTTGTATACGAACGCTGAAATACGTTTTGCACCAACTGAAACAAAATGCTCACAGCAGTAGACTGCTGTTGTGAGAGAGAGAGCGCTAGTGCAGGGGAAACATATAATTGTCGTAACCCAAGTAACGACCTTGGAGGCCGTTACAACAGTAAGCATTCTGAATGCCAAGGCACAGCATCCATGATGGATCCAATGGGCTAACTTTCTCACTGCGACAGATGTAGATTACAGATTTGATTCTACATTACAAACACAAGCATTCCTGCAATCCGAACAAGAATATCCTCTGCTGAATTAGATAATGCCTCTATATCAATATGACTGTGTCATTTATACTGATGGATCTGCCCAGCCAGCCGTAGGAATGAAACAGCAATATTCCACGGCATGCACAACTGTAAGAGGGCGCACGCAGGATGGAAAGTTTCTTCCTGCAAAAAGACACACACAGTCTCTAGGAGACTGTACAGCGCAGCTGACAGACCTAAAAGCTCTAATACTAGCCCTACAAAATACAGATCACAAATTCCCCACAATCATAGTGTGCGACTCATTTTACTGCGTCCAGTCCTATAATGAATATTTACATTATTGGGGCCAGAATGGATTTAGGGATTCCAAAGTTTGCACAGTAAAGCTCAAGTTGCTCTGGGAACAAGTGGTGAAGCTGAAAGAAGACCTGCCACCGGCTCATGTTATTCATACACTGAGTCATCGTGTTGGCGTTCACGTTGAAGAGAATTTAATGGCAGATGAAGCTGCCAAGGTGACCATTCACACTTCTACCATTGATGCAATAACACGCTCTAGCACAAGAATAGAGGGAGCAACTATGATAGCTGTCAATGCCATATGCAACAGCTCAGCAATTCCGAAAGGTTTTCCACTCAAGTACTTCTACAAGTTAGATGCGCAAAACATTCCGTATGCTCAAATTCCAGGAGTGGGGCATAGAGTAATGTCGAACACTGATTGCAGATTGGGATTAATAATAGCTGCACATGAGGGTCTGGGTTCAGCTCATGCAGGGATTACTGATAGTTTCACTACTAAAGCAGGGCTATTAGTGGCCAGGTCTTACAAAACAGACCAACCAGTAGATGAATGGCTCCACCGTAGCACGTCCACCACAAACACCTTTATTGATCTCAGACAAACCTCTCGCATCTGTCTATTTGGATCACTGTGGCCCCTCTGCTGGGCTTACAAGTACATCTTGGTGGCAGTGGATTCATGCTCTAGATTCCTGTGGGTTTGGCCCCAGCGTTCGGCTAATGCTCGAATTGTTGTAAAGGATTTGTGAGTCTTTATTGGGACATATGCAATTGGCACACTACATTCCGACCAGGGCCCGGCGTTTAGCTCTCGGGCTTACAAAAAAGCCATGGGAAGTTTGGGTGTGGCCATGCTCCCCTTATCATCCTGGGGGAAATTCGGTAGTCTGGAGGAAAAACCGTGACTGTATTAGGCTCGGGTGGAAGTTGGGTCAATCACCTATATGGGGTCCATAGGGTACTTAACAACATGCCAAGAAAATCTCTGGGGAGTCGTACAGCTTATGAGGTCTTGTTTGGGGTAAGAATGTGGGTACCCAACCTCAATAGTGTCAGCACTGTGACGCTGAAACGCCATTTCACCTCAATGATCGTTTACATGTTTTACAGGAAGTAAAGGAATAAAGAGCTTTACAAAGCAATGTTCAAGTAAAATGCACCACCACTGGGGCAGTGAAAACGGCAACAGCAAGACCTGCTTGGGTCCCGGAGACTGGGGACCTGGTCAGAGAGAAAATAGTGGCAAGAAAGAGTTTCGGTCATCTCACAGAGCGCTTGTACCTGTCCTAGCTGTCAAAGGAACCAGAACTGTCCTTCTTCTGCCTCTTGCTGGCCATCGAGACAAAAGGTTTGTCTCAATTGATCTGATCAAAGCACCTATGTGGCTGATTCTCAACAGTAGCTCCTGGGTAACCACCGCACTCCTCTCACTACCATACAGGAAGTTCAGATGGAAGCTTTATTAACGACTGAAGACACCACTTTCCAAAAAGGAGCTGTGAACAACAATGAAATGAGGCTTGTCATTATTGAAACAACTAAAAATGTACAGTCAACAAGTACAGAAATTTTAATTCGAAAAATTTACGTCTATGTCAACATGCCACAGATCAAGTCATCTACCAGTTCTACAAAACCTGTTGAGCTGCCAAGAATAGACCAGACGGCTTCTAGCTACTTTGTGCATTTTGACGATTCATATTGGATCCAAGTGAACCTGAGCTGCTGACACCGCCTCTTCCTTTCAAGCTTCGTGTTTATGCTTTCTATCTTTGGCTGAATAAGACTTATTTGGTTGTTCCCTGGTCACATGTATGGATTACAATTGGTTTACTTTTCCTGGTATTTTGGATTGGTATGGTAACTGTCTTTTTTCTACTTCTGAATGGACATTATCTCCCAGAACACTGTGCAGTCCAATACGTGAACTTGGTTATAAAACCCTATGTATCATCACACCATGAATAAGAGACTTGTCCCTGGTGAACATTACAGCTGTTCCAATTTCTGAAGGAATTGTATGGGACTGGGTATCATATGATGTGTATGGTCCCTCCTAAACTTTTGCAAATTCAATATTTGTGTAGAATTTCTTTAAATGATATCATCACCTCTAGTACCTTCTCTGATGATTGGGACATTGAAACTGTGCATAATTTACTTTCAGATTTAGACCAATCAGCTGCATTTTCTAATGATGAATTGTATGATGCTGTTAGGAAACAAGTGTATTCTTCGGGCCCAATGCGAACATTGATGCATATAGTGCGAGGTGTTTTCCGCTTGAGGGTAATTTATAGGCGGTCCCTAAAGCACGTAAGAAGCCATCTCTCTTGCAAGGCAGTGCTTGGCTTACTTCCTGACTCGTCGTGACCACGCCCCCCTTCTTCCTTTCCCGTATTTCCGGTATTCGCTGCTGGCGTTCTCCTACTACGAGCAGCTTGTTCCTGAGATTTTCTCCGAATTACCCATATTTCGTAGGTAAGTGCTTGTGCGTTATGCTCCTCGCACCCCCTCCAGAGCCGGGCGACCAGCCTTATCGTTTTTGGTCCAGTGCTTGACGTTCCCCTAGTTTCTCCTCCCCCGTGAGCGGACGACTCGCCTAGTTGGTGTTTGTGTGGTTTTGCAAGCTTCTCGCTGTTCCACTCCCATTGTCCTCCCGGGAGCCGGACAGCAGACCTTGTCTTTTGTTTTGCATGCGCGCTGCGGTTCCGCTCCTCCTGATAGTGGAGCCGGACTGCACACCAGGTTTTCCTTTTTACCGTGTTTGTCCTTCCAGCTGGTCGCTCCTCTCCAGTACTCCTCAGCCGGATGCCAGTTAAGGCATTGCTTTCTCTCCCGGTAACTGCGTGGCTGTTCCGTTCTCTCTGTACCCCCGTGGGCTGGACAACACGTCTTATATTTCTCAGCCTTTTTGAGCATATTAGTCCTGATACTTGTTGTTCGTGGAGCCTGCTTAGAACCCCCTGACTCTTACATATAGTGTTCTATGCTCCTCTGAAAACGGACTCTATCCTTCCTTTTTCTTTTTGCTTTCTCACCTACTGATCCCCAGACTATTTCTGAGTCAGAGTTTGTATGTGTCAGGTTCTGAAACATGGCTGAGCGCGCCTGCATAGCATTGGGACTACTAGTCCCAGAAGCCTTAGCAGCAAGGGGGCGGGACCTATAAAGGATCTGTGGCAACGGAAGTCGGGTTGCATCGGATTTGTGTTTTGTTCCATGATGTGAGCGGAGCGGATGCCCGTTGAACTTAAGAACCGTGGTGCTTCGCTGTACTAGTGCGAAGACACGGACTACTGTTTAGGACCCGTATCGGGATCGGACCTGGATCTGTTCGGAGAGGTGACAGCTGTTGCGTCTGGGAGTTGCTGTGGTGCTTCGCTGGGTTGCGTTCACGAAGACACAGCCCCCAACGTATCTCAGGTAGTTGAGAGACACGCGTCGGCTGATGCGTGAAGGAGAACACTGTGGTGCTTCGCGTCGCCGTTTGTGACGCCATTATTGTTATTGGAAACTTTGTGCTCACGGCGGAACGAACGGCTGGTTTCCTGTTGAGACTCTGTGGTGCTTCGCTAGTCCTTGCGCGAAGACACAGGCTCCGGGTGGACTTTGAATATTGGGAGAAGATCTCTCGTGGAGGAGTGTTTCGGAACAACGGAGGGGAGCGCTCACCTTGTACTGAGGAGCCCTGTGTATTGTTGACTCCAGGGTACATGGGGTAAGGTGAGCAGGTTTCCTTCTCCTGGGACCTTCTCGGTTTTTCATTTCCTTTTCTTTCTTTTGTTTTCGGGCTCTGGTCTACCAACTACAGGAACTGGTGTAGGCGTCTGTGACTCTAACAGAACAGGGGGTGTTTGGTTTGGTGTTTGCTAAAGACTACGGATTCGTAATTACCTGACGGCTTTCCTTGATGTCCTCAGAGCGTGTGTCACTGGTAGGTGCTTAGAACAGTTTACTGTGTAAGAAAGTCCTCGAGGAGTGATAAGGGGAGTAACAGTGTGTTTATGTTCACATAGGAATACTCCGGGGGCATCACGCAGGAGGAGAGCATCAGGCGACAGGGAGGTCCTACCCACGAGTCCTCTTAGCAAGGTAGGAGCACGATCGACTCTTTTATTAGAGGTAGCTAGGTGCCCTGGAGTGGTATTAACGGGTTCTTTCTTTGTTTTCCAGATTGGTAACCCCCCCTGGCCGCACCATCCCGGCCCTTAACATTTTCCCTCGCCAGCTCACCTCTAAGCTCGGGGTATCTAAGAAAACCTAGCTTGGGGAGATCTGCAGGTGGACCCATTGAGCATCGCCCGGATCCTGAAGAGCGTGGGGACCTGACAGAATCCGATGCCCACGAATTACTGCTTTTCCTGGTCCGGGTGGTACCGCAATCATGCCATCTTTAGATGATGTGCTGCAAGCGTTAGTACTTGTACAGCAGGAACTGGCGGATTCTAAGGCAGAGACCGCGGCCTTGAGGGAAAGGATGGATAGGCAGGCGCGTAACCCCTTTGACGCTTCATCGTCTAACCGTCATATACACGTAACTGTGCCCCTGCCTGTCCCGTTGGCCACCCCGGAGAGGTATTCTGGGGACCCCCATAAAATACAGGCTTTTCTTACGCAGATAGCCTTACATTTTTCGTGTAGACCTGCGTCTTTTCCTACTAATGTCTCTAGGGTCGCATTTGCGATCTCTTATCTCACAGGGGACGTGGCCGATTGGGCTGTTCCATTGGTCCGCAATGATGACCCTATACTGTCTAATTGGGATGACTTTAGGAAGGAGTTTGAGAGGGTGTTCGATCGGCGGGCAACCACTCTCAGTGCGGATAAGGAATTATTGGAGCTTAGGCAGGGAAAAAGGGACCTAGTAGCTTATATAACGGCGTTCAACCGTCTAGTAGCGGAGACTGCCTGGCCGGAGGAAAAACGGATGTCCTTATACTATCAGGGGCTATGCGATGAGATGAAGGACGTGTTGGCGCAAATCGATCCCCAACCCGTCACCTGTATCGATCTTATTAACCTCACGCTCAGACTAGATCATCGGATGTCTGCTAGACATGGGGGAGGTCGGAGGGGGGATAGGCTCTCCCCAGTAAAAGAACTAGACAACCGGTTGCAGGTTGCCTCTAAGGAGGCGGGTCCCGAACCAATGGACATAGGGGCTGTTAGAGCACCCTTATCTAGGGCAGAAAGGGAGAGCCGTCGTGTCCAGGGTTTATGCCTCTACTGCGGCAAGAAAGGGCACTATGTCCGTGATTGTCCGGGTAAGCCCAAGAGGAGAAATACCTATTTCCCGGGGAAAAAGGTGGCTGTGAGTGCGGTGGGAGACACCGAAGAGAAGCACCTGTCCTCCAATGAGAGAAAGTAGGAGGCGCAGAGACCCGAGTGGCAGATACCCTCCCTGGCTATAGCGGAGCATAAGAATTCCGAAGCGCATATCATAGTGGACATGCTTTTAGCAGTGCGACAAACCAAATATCCTGTCCGGTCCATGATAGACTCAGGAGCCACTGGGAATTTCGTCGACCAGGGGTTGGTACAACGATTAAAGCTGACACGGGTACGTAGCAAAATACCCGAACCAATGTTGGCCGTGGATGGTACTCCTCTAAAGTCGGGCCCCATAATCGAGCATACTGAGGAGTTGGAATTAACCTGTCCTGGGATATCACAAGATCATGTGGAGTTCATAGTTCTCAATATCATAGAGGCTCCCCGGTACGAGATTATATTGGGTATGCCATGGTTGTGGCGACACAGCCCCACTGTGGATTGGTGACAAAAAAGTATACGCTTCCAGTCCAGGGAGTGTTTGCAACAATGCATGCAGGAGAATAATTCCAGCGCTCTGACTCTTGCCCTGGTTCATCAGGTGGCCACGGCAGCAGAAAAGGAGGTTGAATTACCTGGGGAGTACGCAGCATATCAGGCGGTGTTCAGTGAGGCGGAGGCGGAGTCACTACCCCCGCATCGCGAGTATGACTGCCGGATCGACTTAGTGGATGGTGCGATCATACCTTCCTGTAGGGTTTATGCCCTTTCTGAAACTGAGAACAAACATCTGCGTGATTACTTGGACCACTACAGCGCCTTAGGGTTCATTCGCCCTTCTCGCTCCCCTGCAGCCTCTCCACTTTTCTTTACGGCCAAGGCTAATGGGGACTTGAGAGCCTGTATTGACTATCGCGTCCTGAATAAGAACACGGTAAGAAACAGGTACCCGCTTCCGCTCATCCCCGTGTTGTTGGACCAGGTGCGCGAGGCTACGATCTCTACTCGCCTCGATTTACGAGGAGCATACCACCTGGTTCGCATACGGCAGGGAGATGAGTGGAAGACGGCGTTCAAGACGCGATATGGCCTGTACGAGTATCTAGTCATGCCGTTCGGGCTGTGTAATGCCCCTGCGGCATTTCTATACTTCCTAGATGATGTCTTGAAGGACTATTTGGATCGCATAGCGGTCGTATACATAGATGACATTCTCATCTATTCAGCTTCTCCAGATCAGCACGCTCAACACGTATGTATGATCCTGCAACACTTACAAGAAAACCACCTGTATTGTAAGATAAGCAAATGTGAGTTCAGCGTACGGCAGATGGAATTCCTGGGTGTGATATTGAGTCCTCAGGGGTTTAGCATGGTGGACAGAAAGGTGGCGGCGGTGCAGGAATGGCCGACGCCTAACAACGTGAGAGAGGTGCAACGATTCCTCGGTTTCGCTAATTTCTATAGGCGTTTTATCGCTCACTTTTCTCAGTTGGCAACCCCCATCACTAGGCTTCTGAGAAAAGGGGTTCCCTTTGGGTGGACCCCAGAGACAACCAAGGCCTTTGTACAGCTTAAAGAGGCGTTCTGTTCAGCACCCGTTTTACGCCATCCTCAGGTCGATATCCCTTTCGTCGTGGAGGCTGATGTCTCAGATCTGGCTATTGGTGCGATACTGTCCCAAAGAGACCGGGAGACAGGCCACTTGCATCCGGTGGCCTTCCTGTCCAAAAAACTGAACCCAGCAGAGGTCAACTACACTGTGGCAGAAAAGGAGCTCTTGGCGATCAAGCGAGCCTTCCAGGAATGGAGACACTACCTGTGGGGGGCTCAACATCCTGTCACGGTGTACACGGACCACCGCAATCTGCAGTTTATGAAAACTGCTCGTCACTTATCGCAGCGGCAGATGCGGTGGACTCTGCTCTTTGCAGAATACAACTTTGTAATAACATTCCGTCCAGGCATTGACAATCGGAAGGCAGATTCGCTCTCCAGACGAAATGAGGGGGCCGATATGCGTATCACTGCTCCTGAGGCCATATACCCCCTGAAAAGGTGGTATGTGGGGTTACGGTGGATGGCTTTCTGGAGCAGGTGAAAAACCACAGGACCCTTGTCCAATGGCAAGAATGGGTCAGGAAAGATCCACGTCGCTCCTTACAGCACGGGGTGCATTTGTTTTGCAATCGACTGTATGTACCGCAGCACGAGTGTCGCCAGAAAGCATTTAACTGGTGCCACAATGCAGTATTGGCCGGACATCCTGGATATACGAAGACGTTGTCTTCTTTGCAACGGTCCTTCTGGTGGGAGAACATGGCTGGCGATGTGAAAAAATGGGTTTCCCAATGTGACACGTGTGCTCGTGCCAAGGGGGAGACCAGTAGAGCAAAGGGGCTGCTGCAACCGTTGCCCACACCTTCCAGGCCATGGCAGACCATCAGTCTTGATTTTGTGGTGGGGTTACCCATGGACTAAGGGTGTAACGCCATATTGGTAGTGGTGGACAGCTTAACGAAAGCCGGACATTTTCTTCCCTGCAGAAACTTGCCGACCGCGGCGCAAACAGTTCAAATGCTGCTACAACAGGTTGTTCGATTGCACAGCCTGCCCAAGGTCATAGTGTCCGACAGGGGATCGCAATTTGTTGCTCGTTTTTAGAAGGCATGGTGTAAGGCGTTGCAAGTGGAGGTAGCCTTATCTACGAGCTTGCATCCACAGACCGACGGCCAGACCGAACGGTTAAACCAGACTCTAAAAAAGTACCTACAATGTTATGCAAAGGAGGCCTCTGAATCCTGGGTCTCACTGCTGTGGTTGGCGGAACTCACGTATAATAACTCCTGGCACAGTTCCATTAAGGAATCTCCTTTCAGAGCAAACACCGGGTATCACGCCAGCACGTTGCCTTTGACGAAACCTCGGGAGGTTCTGAACCATCCATCAGTACACGCTCAGGTTAAGGACTTGTTAACGATTCACAAACGTATACAGGCTGAGTTGAGGCGGTCTAAACTCACCTATAAAAAGTGGGCTGATCTCCACCAGCAGGCCGGGCCCCTGTACGGGGCGGGGGACCGAGTGTGGTTATCCACCAGGAACATCAGGTTCAGACATCGTAGTGTGTTCCATCCCCGTTTCATAGGCCCGTATGTAGTCGTCCGCCAGGTGAATCCGGTGGCATATCGGTTGAAGTTGCCTGCCTCCCTTCGGATTCATCCGGTATTCCATTGCAGCCTGCTGAAACCGGCCAGCTGTCGCCGACGGGTGGCAGTACCTCCGGTGGTGCGGGACGGACAGTAGGAATATGATGTGCACAAGATTCTGGATTCACGGTTCCGTCGGGGCTGACTTTGGTACCTCGTCTCCTGGAAGGGCTACACCTCGGAAGAGGATTCCTGGGAACCGTGTACGGGGTTGCATGCTCCAAGAGCGGTGCGTTCCTTCCATGCCCGCAACCCTGGTAAGCCTGGATCTAGGAGGCGCCTGGGAGGAGGACGTACTGTCAGGTTCTGAAACATGGCTTAGCGCGCCTGCCTAGCATTGGGACTACTAGTCCCAGAAGCCTTAGCGGCAAGTGGGCAGGACCTATAAAGTATCTGTGGCAACAGAAGTTGGGTTGCATCGGATTTGTGTTTTGTTCCATAATGTGAGCGGAGCGGATGCCCGTTGAACTTAAGAACCGTGGTGCTTCGCTGTACTAGTGCGAAGACACGGACTACTGTTCAGGACCCGTATCGGGGTCGGACCTGGATCTGTTCGGAGAGGCGTGACGGCTGTTGCTTCTGGGAGTTGCTGTGGTGCTTCGCTGGGTTGCGTTCGCGAAGACACAGCCCCCAACGTATCTCGGGTAGTTGAGAGACACGCGTCGGCTGATGCGTAAAGGAGAACGCTGTGGTGCTTCGCGGTGCCGTTTGTGATGCCGTTTTTGTTATTGGAAACTTTGTGCTCACGGCGGTTTCCCGTTGAGCACGGCTGGTTTCCCGTTGAGACTCTGTGGTGCTTCACTAGTCCTTGCGCGAAGACACAGGCTCCGGTCGGACTTATATTGGGAGAAGATCTCTCGTGGAGGAGTGTTTCGGAACAACGGAGGGGAGCGCTCACCTTGTACTGAGGAGCCCTGTGTATTGTTGACTCCAGTGTACATGAGGTAAGGTGAGCAGGTTCCCTTCTCCTAGGGCCTTCTCGGTTTTTCATTTCCTCTTCTTTCTTTTGTTTTCGGGCTCTGGTCTACCAACTACAGGAACTGGTGTAGGCGTCTGTGACTCTAACAGAACAGGGGGTGTTTGGTTTGGTGTTTTCTAAAGACTACAGATTCGTAATTACCTGACGGCTTTCCTTGATGTCCTCAGAGCGTGTGTCACTGGTAGGTGCTTAGAACAGTTTACTGTGTAAGAAAGTCCTCGAGGAGTGATAGGGGGAGTAACAGTGTGTTTATGTTCACATAGGAATACTCCGGGGCGTCACGCAGGAGGAGAGCATCAGGCGACAGGGAGGTCCTACACACGAGTCCTCTTAGCAAGGTAGGAGCACGATCGACTCTTTTATTAGAGGTAGCTAGGTGCCCTGGAGTGGTATTAACGGGTTCTTTCTTTGTTTTCCAGATTGATAACCCCCCCCCCTGGCCGCACCATCCCGGCCCTTAACATTTTCCCTCGCCAGCTCACCTCTAAGCTCGGGGTATCTAAGAAAACCTAGCTTAGGGAGATCTGGAGGTGGACCCATTGAGCATCGCCCGGATCCTGAAGAGCATGGGGACCTGACAGTATGAGCGTGATCCAGTCTGTAGTCTTCTCACTTCCAACCCTTATCATAACTGAATAAATCCTCTTCTTAACCTGCAATAAAGGCGAGTATCCTATAAAAGACTACTGCTGAAGATTCCAAGACTGCACAAGGTCATATTTGGTGAGTGGCGCACTGACCGCTATATGCATTAATGTTTGTAAAGATTTTCATTTGTGTTGTGAATTCAAGACACTTGTAGGCTGTCCTTTTTTTGCAGTGTTCATCTTCTCTGATCATCCTCACCACAGAAAGTCCAGTTACATCACATGGGGAAGAGTGGTGGTCACTCTATGGTTTATTCCCCACACTTTTAGAGAACAATTATCTGTGAGCACGTGTAACTAGTCCTCAGGGTGTTGTTTGCTGGAAGTGTGGGGAGCCTTCATCTTCGCTTCGTGGAATCCAGGTTGGGCCCGACAGATGCTACATCTAACTTTGGCGACATGTTCTGTTAGCAACATCAAGGTCACCATTTTTTACACAAAGCAAGTATCCCACATGCTGTTTACAATTATACCCAATGGGAACACTGCCCAGCACCACCAAAAGGTAGGTCAAAAACATTTGCACAAACGTTTGCATATTTTTCAGGTTTGACACATCTGAGACAGCCTCTTATTTCTATAGGCTTGCACCTACACCAGCGAAATAAAATATGCTCACAGACACCAAGCTGATTTACTCTGCTTCCCTTATTTCCCAACTGTCTATACAGGGTTTCGACTTTTGGAAAGACACAATAGATGTAAAGTCTATATGGGTAACAAGAGATTGGCAGGTTCAGGGACAAGAGGCCTTACTCAGAGCATGCCTCATAGCACATCAAATGATTTTCCTGAATAAAACAGTGCAACAGACTTCCTGTCTTGGTTTAGCTAAAGCGAAAGATTTGAACTCACCTCGCATTCCCACATTTGCACGTTTTGAACATGGGCAACAATACACAAAACACAGTGAGGATAAGCTAGATGCCATGCTCTACAATGGATCATACAATACATCAGACCCCGATCAACAGGGTTGGTTAGTTTGGCCTCTAGACACAGATAAATGTCAATCTAGATTTCTGGGTAACCCAGGAGGGTTTAAGATCAACAGGCCTGACCTATGCTATGCACAATCAGAAAACAGAGGGGTGGTGACATCATATAGTGTTGGAAAGTTATGCCTTGATTGGCTAAAGACCTCAACACTTTCCCAGGTGAAACAACACTTCTCCCTTCTTTTCTGATGACCCGATCGAAGGGATTTTTTTTACTGGATCCCAGAAACCCACGTCAAAAGTGCTTCTTATATGGTATATACAATGAGCTATGGATGATTTCTCAGTAGGAAGCTGCTGAGATTGTGCAAGATCTACAGGGTTAATATGTATAAGGCTTTGGCTATGGTTGACAACAGAATTACTACATTATTAGCCAGAATGTATTCACTGTGCAACATTGTGTCTTCTGCAATCAACATAATTCAGCAGGACATGTCTGTTTTACAACATGGGCAGTCACAATTACTATCAATTGTAATACTGAGCTGGACATTACAAACACTACATTCTGGCCACATGCACTGGCATTACATCAACACTACCAGCCTGTTTCTGAATATGATCTGTCAGAAAAGCAAATAACAATGGCACACATAGATGCAAAATACACCATGCTGCAAATTGAAAAATTAGACCAATTACTTTTAACCGTGGCTGTGACACCATCCACAGACTGGATTATCCATGGTCATATCACTCTACGGGTCACGACCTTCCAGTTCCAATATTGTCTCCATTACCAACAGGTACGCAGATAGGAAGCGGTAAGGGAAAGTTATGTGCGTGTGTTTTGGGAATTAATGTTCAGGTTTAGGGGCATGTAATGTGTTGAAAGTAAAACGCTAGGAAACAGTGCAGGTTCCAAGCAGTACTTTATTGGCCATCCAACTCTTCTCAAAAACAACTGGCACATCACAACATTCTGACTTAAGCTCCCAACAGACGACTCCAAGGGACGGGAAAAGAAAGGGGGGCACGGAACATACCATGGGGAAAAATAGAGAGAGAGATTATAACACACCTCCCTTATTTATCGACAGAAAACATTAGATTTTACAATCTTGTCAAAACTCCACAATTGTCCATTTTCGAGAAGGACCACATTGTTGAAAGTTTTGGCTAGGGAGGGTAGAACTTACTTTGGTTGTGCAAGCCCTTTACGCTCTTCTTCACCTGCACCACATCACCTACACTCCACTTTGGAGCTTTGATTCAGTTCTTTTTGTCATACCAAACTTTATACTTGGCCTGGTGCAGTTTGATCTTTTCACCAGCTTCTACGGAATTGGGATTCGCCACATTGCCACCCCCCAGCCAACTTGGGTTAAGTTTAGTACTGGGTTCTCTCCTCCCGAGGGAAGCAAAGGGGGAAATTCCTGTTACCAGATTTGGGGAGGTGTGATATGCCCATAAACAGTCATGTAGAGATGATTTTACTTCCTAACCATTAGTAGTGGCTAGTTGAATGTGTTCTTTAATCAGTCTATTGGTCCTCTCTACCAGGCCATTGGCTTTGGGGCAGTACAGGGCAGTCTTCTCATGCCTAATGTTAAGTTTGGTTAAAAATTCAATCATGGGCTGCGATGTAAACTGTACCCCATTGTCCGTGACAAGGGAGGATGGTATACCCTCTTTTGAGGAAACATCCTTGAGGAAATCACTAAATTCACAAGATTTGATGCAATGCACAAATTTCTGTGTGATCCAATGAGAAGTGTAGTCTACTAAAACTAACATGAATCTCTTCTGGATACCCAAATTGTCCATAGGTCCGATTATGTCCATTGCCAGCTTGCTCCATGGCTTAAGGGACCTTGCGAGTTGACTTAGATTTGTCGCTCATGGCACAACTCAGACAGTTTTTTACTAGTTGCTGTATCATAGCATCCATTCTAGGGAACCAGAATGTTTCCCTCACTCTTTGTTTTGTAATGCTGGGTCCCAAATGACCCTCATGTGCCAATTCTACTATTCTGTTCCTGAGACTAACAGGGGGCAGAATTCTACTAAAGTACGCCTAGCACAATCCAAATTCAACCCATGGTGAAACCAGATAAGTTTTGTCAAGTTGCTGAAAAAGTTCTGTTACTTGTTCCTTAAAAGTTTTATTTGCTGGCGTCCTTTCAGGCTCACTGGGATCCTCGGAAAACGTATCAAAGTTAATGAAATAGCCAGAAGCAGTTCTGTCAATTGTTGGTATTGCATTCAGATTACTTGAAATCACTGGAGCTCCTGGATCCCTTATCATATTAGTATAGTCAGAGGCTACATCATTGTAGACAGGAGTTTATTGATGAACTGTTATTTGGGTCTCAAGAGGCACAAGTTCCATAGCTTTATTGCTTAGTCCATCTTTTCTTACAGCAGATTCTTCAAAGGTGATGAGTCTCTCAGTTTGAACCTCTTGGATAGTAGCAAGATTTGGTCGTCTGCTACATCTTTGGAGTCCACTAGGCCTACTACTTATCATTGGCCTCATGATGTGGTTTGACCAGGTCGATAGATACAAACCTGTTCTCCTCTCGCCCTCGCCCCCCGCATCTGGAGAGCAACCTCCGGTGGCAGATCGTTCTCCCACCTCGCCGCCAAGACCTGGAACACCCTCTCCACCCTCCAATGGGAGACCCTGGACCTACTAACCTTCAGGAGACTACTCAAGACCTGGCTATTCGAGCAGTGGCAGCATCCCTCCCCCCCAGCGCCTTGAGACCCGCACGGGTAAGTAGTGTGCTTAACAAATGTTCTGATTGATTGACAGGTAATCAGCAATTTTGTTGTCCTCACCAACAACAGTGACATTCAATGCCTAAAGGAAAAACTTAAAATGCTTTACTGCCCAGAAACATCCTAGAGCCTACTTTTCAATTACAGAGTAATTATTCTCTGCCTTAGAAAGACACTGGGAAGCAAACGCAATTATCTTTTCTCCCTTCCCATCTCTTTCTGAAAAGGTAGCCCCTAGCCCCTTGCTGGATGCTTCAGTGGTAAGGATTGTTTTTTTAGTGGGGTCAAAAGTACCTCTGTAGTGTAGTTCCTATATTCCCAATAGGCTCTGCTCATTGGAATAATATATCCTATAGATTTGACGTTGGACTGAGGTCTACTAGGTCACTATCGAATATATTAGACTTAATTGTGAGAGCCAGCTAGCTCAGAGGTCACTAGAAACTTTCTCGAATTCACAAGAAGGGATTAGTTTCTGACAACTGCATAAACATGACAACTTTCTTTCCCCAAGAATTAATGTATCTTCAGAGTCGTGGAAACAATAGATAAATATTTTACTTAGTTAATCGTGCATGCTTCGTTTCATCAGAGGTGCAGAGAAATAGAGAGACGGGCGTTTTCAATAAAAGGATTTATTGAACAGTCTTCTTTCTAATGCAAGTAAAGTGTACTGCTACAATCGTAATACTGGTTGCAAAGTATAATGCGTACAGTAAGGAGAGTATTATAAAATAATACTGTAAAAGCATTGTATGGTTTCTAAACCACAGATAAATACATAAATAACAGAAACTAAAAAGTACTCAACTGGTGCTTCTAAAATACGCCTACCCCAATGTACCTAACCTACGTCTAGTACTAGGGAAGAAGTAAGTGTGGTGTAGCATAGGTTTAGTTTTTCTTTGCCAAGAATCTAACCAAGATTTCTCTAAGGGTCTAATCAGCTCCGTACCTTGGTTTTAGAATGAAGGAGGTCTGGTATCTCTGTCTCAGGACTCGATTTCCCAACACCCCGTGAGGGGAGCTTGGAAACACTAGAGCTGGATTCTCACCGGGAGAAATGCAGCCTCTCGATCAGTGCGTCAGCTGGAGGGTCGGCTTCCTTCGGCACTTGCTGTAGCGAGCAGCGTTGGGCAAGTAGATAGTCGAGCTGCTCCGAACCACCATGTGTTTGCTAGGGAAAGTGTAGGCATATTTATACCTTGAAGGTGCCTAGTTTGACGTAAAGTCGGGCATAATAACATCATCAAAGCATCCCACGGGAATGGTAGTTCTTTGAAAACTCCATGAGTTCTTGGAAAAATCAATATTCAAGCAAGGGGATGTCCCTGACTGCTGAAGCCGAGTTTTCCAAGAAATCGTTGTGGCTTTTTAGAACGAGTGGAAGTAGCCATGCCTGTATTTGGACGGCATGGGTTGTGTCTAAATATGGTTATGATTTCTATGCCTATATAAGGGCAATGTGAATTGTACCTATATAAGAACATGAATCGGTAAATTTCACTCGGATCCTAAAACGCTATACAACACCCACTCCACTTTATTATGTTCGACATTACTAAATTCTAAGCATTTAAAACATATCTAAAGCATGATGTGTAAAAATCCCTCCCAAAAAACATGAAATGCATTAGAAATGGTTGCACACGAAAGTTGAGCATTTGTGCTGTACGCAATTTTAAAAGCAATGTTGTCATTCAAAAGCATGTAGTGTAGCATTGGAAATGCTATCAGAATGAGGCATGAAATAACATTCATGAAATGGTTCTTAAATACAGAAGAAAAATTCGAGACCATTCCATGACAGAATATATAAACTGCATAGGTTGTGGACAAGATCAAATATTGTCTCTTGGAAGTGTTTCAAAGAATTCTTGTTCTCTAAGAATAGTTCTACTTTAAGCAGATTACTTTGTGCCAAAAAAAAGTCAAATCGCAGAAAAATAGAGTTCTAAAATTGGAAGTTTTGTTTTGGAAAGTGAAGGTCGAATACAGAGTCCCATGGGGTGTTAACTTCAAAAATCATTCTCATTGTTTGGAGAAAACATCAAATCTTCTAAGCTGGTAAAAAATTCGTCTACCACAGTAGGTGAAAGTTGGACCACTTCGTTAAGTAAACCGATTGCATAAAAATGTGAAGCATCGCCGTCAGCGTTAGCCGCATTAGCAATGTTCAAAGGAGATGGAGATGGTACCTGTGTGCCTGTCGATCCACGTATCTCACCGTCAGCAGATTGCATCTGTGAGACCTCAATGAATGCCGTCATCAGAATTGATAGCCGCTGGGGACAACACAATGCAGGGCCGTCATCGAACCAAGCAAAGTATCAACATCCGTTGGCAGTGCTGATGGCAGTGTTAGACAGATGTCCAACACGCATTCTTCTCCACATAGCAGGCATCGTAGAACAGGTAAGATGCAATCCTCCCAGATTGGTCGGAATGATAGAAAACATTTGGTATTCAGGTCTCTTAATCGAGCCAGGCCCAGAATCTGTATCATGTGCTCACGACACTTCATTGCCAAGAGAGTGTTTTCTAAGGTAATCTGGATATCGCTGGTGACTAGACTTGCCATATCGGAGCAGAAGGAACAAAAATAGTATTCCTGCTATGAGTCCCAAAATGAGAGGCAGGCCACCGAACACAGAGTGCAAATATGCCGAGGACTGCTTCAAAAGGTGCTAACAGTCCCAAAAAAACTGTCTTAAATACATGTACAATACCACTGGTATCAGACAAGTTTAATATACGACCTAACATTTCTACGAAATGTACAGGGCAGTTTGTTGATAAAAGGATATGTATCTCTGCAGAGGACCTTGCAACTTGTAGTTCATACGTCTCTTTGGACGAGGTCAGTGGCACAGTTTTTTGTAATAGAATGGCTTTCATTCTGCTTAAAGTATCAATTTGTATAGAAGAGATGTTCAGTGAAGGCCATAACTGCAACTCCCCGTCTGTCTTAGTTTTAGGAAACAATACTTGCATACAACAAGTGACCCTGGCTGACACAGTTACGAGTTAGGCTATTCCTGGCAACATTCCACAGCAGCTGTGATCATTCAACATTATATAGCTTCCGTTAGAAAGCTGCCTAAAAACTGGATCTATCACTGCAGCTGGAGAACCTTGCAGGTGGCAGAATAGGTTGGTCGAAGAACTGTCGCACGCTCCATGTAAATTAATACCCCGACATAGAAGTGTACCGCTTAGTGAGCTTTTGCAGTTTGTACCACAAAGAAATACTTATTTTCCCCCACTCCAACATCTGAGTGTATATGGTCATTCCCAGGTTGACTTAATGTATTCTTTACTCAACCTTTCATACACGCCAGCTGGTATATGTTTAAAAAAATATTGAAAATGGAAAATTGTGACAGGCAGAGTGATTATCCCATGTATTAGCCATTCTGTTTTTCTGAAACAGTTAATGGTAATCTTTCCAATTTTTCAATGCTCAGCACCGTATAGTCTGCTCCTCTTTGTGCCAAAGTGATTTGTTTATCTGTAAGGTTAAATACAGAAAACAATGACGTGGTGTTGATTAGACGCCATGGCACGTATCCAGAATGAAGATTTTGTAACGTCCAGCCTAAAAGCATTATAGAACGTAATTGTGACTGTCCATGCTGTAGCATGAGCAAGTCCTGTTCCATTATGTCTATGGTAGAGGATACTATGCTGTCCAAAGAATAAATTCTGGATGACAGAATCGTTAACCCATTCTGAACTACAGAGAGAGCTTTCTCTAAATTAATACGATCAATTTCTCATATTCGTTCTGCAGTCTCTGCTTGTGTCCCTTTCCAAGCTTCATTATAAATGGCATATACACCAGCGTATATAAAACGTTTATGATGCAGTTTTGCAGGACCTTGTAAGAAGTCCCTTAAATCAACGCCATCTTTAAGTAAAGATAAGTGTTGTTTTACCTCTGTTAGTGTGGATTTTTGTAGCCACTCAAGGCACAGTTTTCCTACACTGTATATTGTTATTATCCCTGGATGTTTTCTCTGGACATATCTTGGATCTGGCCTAGTGAGTGGAAACCCTTGTATCTTATTCAGGAATCTATCTTGACAGTTGTTTGTGTCTGTGGGCCGGATTAACCATTTCTTCCAATCAGGATCAGTTCTGTTTTTAAGTAAAATTGTTTTTACGTCGACCCCTCCCTCTGAAGTGTTTTTACTATCAGGTGTAGGTGTTGGTATGGAGACGGTTTGTTTTAATCTTTTACCTTGGCTAGGCCAAGACAGGATGTCTGTTGCACAGTGTCATTCAAAAACATTATTTGTTCAGGGATAATGCAGGCTCGAAATAAAGCTTCTATTCCCTGCACCTGCCAGTCTTTTGAGCCCCAGTTTTTGTTTCAATGTTGTCACTCCAAAAGTCAAAACCTAATGAGGACAGCTGGGCATATAAGGCTGCAGAATAAATGTGTTTAGTATTAGTCAACATACTTTTCATTCCTGTCTTATTAATATTTTTAAAGTAAAATGTTTCTGGATTTCAGACATTAAAACCTGAGAAGTATTGAAATTTGTCATAAAATGTTTTTGAACTATATTTTGGTGGTGTTGGACAATGTTCCCATTGATTGAAAGTATAAACATTTCTAGGGTTTGCAGATTTGTGCAAATAATGATGACCATAGTGATTATCGCAGTACATTTGTGCATTATCTGATGAACCTTCTACGTATTCATGTTTTGTAAATTTTGCAGACGTCTCAAAGTCTGACATCATATTATTAACTGTCTCAAAGTCCCAATCATCAGAAAATGTGCTGTGTGAAACAAAGTCACTCAAGGAAACCTTGAATTGATGTAGAATCTTCAACAGCTCTGCCGGGCCAAAGATGTCATAATCTGGTCTGTCCCATGCTATTCCATCAGGTATAAGAACGGCTGTGATTTTCACTTTTGTCAAGTCTCTTTGTTTACGATGAAATGATTTGTGTGGCTTTAGGAGCAAGTTGATTTTCTTACTTGCTGTGTCCATTTTACTATATCTTCCTTTTATCAGCATTCCCAAAGTTGATACAAGGATTAGCCAAAGTAAGAGAAAAAGTACGCCTAGCACAATCCAAATTCAACCCATGGTGAAACCAGATAAGTTTTGTCAAGTTGCTGAAAAAGTTCTGTTACTTGTTCCTTAAAAGTTGTATTTGCTGGCGTCGTTTCAGGCTCACTGGGATCCTCTGAAAACGTATCAAAGTTAATGAAATAGCTAGAAGCAGTTCTGTCAATTGTTGGTATTGCATTCGGATTACTTGAAATCACTGGAGCTCCTGGATCCCTTATCATATTAGTATAGTCAGAGGCTACATCACTGTAGACAGGAGTTTATTGATGAACTGTTATTTGGGTCTCCAGGGGCACAAGTTCCATAGCTTTATTGCTTAGTCCTTCTTTTCTTACTGCATATTCTTCAAAGGTGATGAGTCTCTCAGTTTGAACCTCTTGGATAGTAGCAAGATTTGGTCGTCTGCTACATCTTTGGAGTCCACTAGGCCTACTACTTATTACTGGCCACATGATGTGGTTTGACCAGGTCGATAGATACAAACCTGTTCTTCTTTTTTCCAGCAAGGGGCGGCAGTAATACTGTCCTTGATCCGTGGATTGCTAGCACAGGTACTGGTTTTCTGTAAGAAGGCCCAAATTCCTTCTTGTCCGCAATCTTTTCTCTTAGGAATCCAGACAGGCCTTGCTGGGACGGGTGGTTCCCCTTCAATGGTCGTTGGCTTCTGTAATGTGTTGCTTTGACTTCTCCTTGTTTCATTTAAGTCCTGCAAAACAGAAAAACGGTCTTTGATATCAAAGGGTTTTTGTTCTACCACTGAAGTGTCATGATCAAGGTCCTGGACAAGCATTCTAGTACCAAAAAGGATTTCATATGGAGTGATTCCACCTAGAGAATTTCTTGGCAGATTATTTAAACTACGTTGGACACGTTTTAGATGTTTTACCCACCCATCACCCAAGCCTAATACCCTAGCTGTTATAGATTGCTTTATGTCCCGGTTTTTCTTTCCACTACAGAATTTCCCTCAGGATGGAATGGACTAGAATACCGCAATGCAATGCCCAAATTTGCCATGGCCTCCTTGTAAGCTTTGGAGCTAAAACGCAGGACCCTGGTCAGAATTTAGCGTGTCGACTGTTTATGTGCCGATAAAGACTCGCAAATCTTTTATAACAGCTCGGGTGTCAGCCGAGTGCTGAGGCCACATCCAAATGAATCTTGAGCATGAGTCCACTACGACCATGATATATTTATAGTTACTATCCCTCTGTAAGCGACCACAGTGGTCCAGGTAAACGTATGCTAATGTTTTATCTGAAATTAAAAGGGGAGTCTGCGCCAGGCGTTTCACTGTTGAAACCTTCATTTTCTGGCAGATTTCACATTCCAAAACATAGTTTCTGGTCTGTTTCCTGATGCGTGGCTGCCAGTATCTTTGTTTTAATAATGACACTGTGGCGGAAACACCTGTTTGTGCAGAGGCGAGCCCTTATTGTGCTGCTAAAATTAGTCCTAATCTATGTTCCATGTTTGGAATTACTCTTTCCCCCACTCCAGGGATTTGAGCAAAAGGAACATTATTTACATCAGTTATATATGAGTACTTGAGTGGAAAGCCTTTTGGTAACGTTTTACCGCTATCTTTATTGGAAGCGGCGACAGCCTGCATTATTTTGCTGTCTATTTCTGTTTTCGAACGAGTGATTGCAGCTACGGAAGCCGTTTGCACACCTGCCTGCGCGGCTTCATCAGCCAATGAACTACCTGCAACGTGAACGCCATCACGCTGATGACTTAGTGTATGGATCACGTGAGTCTTCTGTAGTTCCTTCTGTAATTGAACTACTTGTTCCCAAAGCAACTTATGCCTGATTGTGCCACCTTTTGCATCTTTGAAACCGTTTTGAATCCAATTCTGCAAGTATTCATTGTAAGATTGAACGCAGTAATACGAATCGCACACTATGAGTGTGGGGAATTTGCAATCAATATTTTCAAGTGCCATCTTGAAAGCCTGTAGTTCAGCTCGCTGAGCTGTACAGTCTCCAAGAGATTGAGTTTTTGTGACCATAGGTCTAAATTTACCATCACGACAGTGACCTTTAACAATTGCGCATGCAGCACTAAAAGCTTGTTTGCCCCCAATTGCTGGCTGTGCTGATCCGTCTGTATAAATTATACATTCGTATTGTTCCAGAGGCAGAATCTCAGTGGGCAGAGGACATTCTTGTTCGTATTTTCTGGTGTTTTCAAATAAGGGTCAAAAACGTATTCAACGTCTGTTGCAGCAAGGAAGTTAACCCATTGTATCCATCTTGGATGTAAAGCCTTTGCATTTGGAATGCTCGCTTTTGTCACTGCCTCTATGGCAGGTACAGGAGTAACGACCATTATGCGTTTACCCTGTGCAAGAGCTCTCTCTTTTGCTACTGCAGTTTCAACCGCTGTCAGAATTTTTTTCTGTTGAAGTGAATTTCATTTCAGCTTGTGTGTACAAGTGTGATTTGTAAGTAATTAGTACTTTTTCACTTTCATTAAAAGTTAAGTAAGTGAATCCGCATTTTCCTGGGATTATTCTGATTACAAGGTTGCATACGTTTACGCGTGTCTGTAAATGTGATGTTGCTAACATGTCTACACTGAACGCAAAATTTCTGTGTGTTTTTCAGTCCAATTAGTAGTTTTGAAATCAGGTTTGATTAATTCGTAGAGAGGTTTAACCCTTTCTGCGTAATTTAGAATGTATGTTCTTCTGAAATTTAGGAAACCTAGAATTGACTGTAAGTTTCTCAGCGTTTTTGGAGGTTGGAGCAGCGTACACTTTTCTAAAAAGTTGGCTGCCAGGCTTTTCCCCTCACTTGATAACTGGTATCCTAGAAAAAGGACGTTGAGGTGGGCAATTCCTGATTTTTTAAAGTTGAATTTGTACCCTTCGGAGGCGAATCCAAGTATAATGGTATTCACTATGTTCAAGTGCCTGTCCAAGTCATTGTTAGAAAGATGTCATCTACATAAGATAATGCCTGATCATCATACGTTTGTAGTGACTCCGTTACTCTGGCTGAAAATAACCCAAGACTATTCTTGAATCCCTGGGGGAGACAACAGAAGGGACGCTATGTCCCCATAATTGAGAAAGCGGTCAAGTACCTGCTTTCAGGTACAATGTTTTGACAGAAGTAACCGTTTGAAATATCTAATGTCGTTTTATATTTTTTACGCACAATGTTATTCATTAGTGCTGCACTATGTGCATTTTGTACTGCAAAAGTTTTGCAACAAGAGTTTAAATGTCTGTAGTCCAAAACTAGACGATATGTATTGTCTGGTTTGGAGATAGGAAACAAAGGATTGTTCATTGACGAGGTGCATGTTTCAATCACCCCTTGATATTCAGGTTGATCTAATATCTCCCTGACCTGTTTCTTAGCTTCTTGCTTAACAGGATACTACCTCTATGCAGTTGGGTGTGTTTTTAACTGGATTTTATGGTGAGGAGAATCCTCATCCCATCCTACATGATTTTATATAATGCTGGAGCCTGGGCTACAGCCCATTTTCTGGCATAGGTGTATTTTAAGTGAATTGGAATGTGATTGGAGAAGGCTGGCATAATGATGTCTTCGCCATGTGAGCACAGCCTGACAAATTTTGGTGACCAGTCTTTTTCAGCTAGAAGAATGTCATAACCCTTAGAGAGCTTCTCCCAAAAGAGTTCTCTTATTTTCCTAGTTATATCCCACTCCATCCGGAGCGTTACTTCATATAACGTATGGGGAACACTAACCCTGGTATCAGCTGTTTCAACTTGAATGTTCTCATTCAAGTCGACTGTCTCCAGATGATCCTTCAAGATCTTGCGAGCTATGGTGACTTATGCTGCGCTGTCCTGCCTTGTCTGGGCCCACTCCCCGTTCTTGAGTTGTGTCCTCAATATCCTCGGCATGTCTGATTTTTTGACCAGCTACCTTCTTTTTGGTGAATTGGGTTTTCTTATTTTTTTGGAACGTGTTGATTGTCTTTGGAATTCACGTGTTCTTACTTTTGTTCTGACCGTCCTCTTCTTTCCGATTTCTGTGAGGAAGTCTGAAAGGTACGAGAGGAACGTGTATCAGTATCTTGATATCTATCAGTTTTTTTCAAATTATCTCTATTCCTGAGGTTATACCTTTTTTTAGAGGGCTCCTTTTGAGGAGACCTTCCCCTGGACTGAGAACGCTTCTCATTAGAACTTTGTTTAGTATTTTCCCACTTTTTTTTAAGAGTAGTGAGAGTGTTTTTAATAAAGACCTTTTCAGGACTTTCTGTTAGTTGGGGCTTTTCTGGTTTCCCACCCAAACTACCTCTACCTGGTTCTTCATAGGATTTTTCAGTTATTCTGGCCAGTTCATATGGTTGCTCAGTTACATCAATTTCCCTTATTTTTTGGCCGATCGCCACGGATGCTGTTTCACCTTTAATACTAGCTAATATTAAAGCTGAGACCTGTTTGAAATCTTTCAGTAATTTCATTCCCAGATCCAAAGCAGACTCTGACCAGTATTTATTTTGAATCTGTTTCAGGACATCTGGTATAACCGCCATAGACGGAACACCATGTGTTTTTGTGTAGATTGCAGCAAAGACTGTACTTCAAGTGTCACAGTCCTCCAGAAGTGGTGCAATCCCCATTGGTAAACAGATTGTTAAATTTCTGTGTTTCTCATGAGGGGTAGTATCGGGAACTACTGTCTCGGTTTGAGTAATTTTTTGAGCTATCCAGAATGGAATTTGCTTCCGTTTTGTCGGCAATTTACCAATGCCTGATTGTATAGTCTGTGGTGTGATTTTATTTGTGTTCCCCTGGTGAGGGGTTTGTTGTGGAATCCTTATAGGAGGTTGGACTGTTAGAGCCCGCATGACATATTGAACCAATTGTCTATGTATTTTTATTAGTTATTTTAGTTGAACTGATAGTTCTTCACTTGACATTTCTTCAATGTCAGGATGTGGTGCATAGCTGGCTAGTACCGGCCATGTTGCTCCTGATTTACCTACTGGACCGAGCCTGGTAATGTGATTTTGATGTTGTAGGGCGCCTTTAAACCAGAGCTGGTGCTCTTGGTAAGTTAGTGGAATTTCAATGTCCTCGAAAGGAACATATTCCGGTGGATGATCCTCTACTTTGTAGAAGTGAAACACATGCGATACTGCATTTGCTTCAGGGAAGATTATCCATGAATAGAATACCTCTGTCTGCCGATATTCGTGTGCCTCTATGACAAAAATTACCCTACCACCTCTTAATGATAGGCCATTTGTTATAAGCTTTATAGTGATGGTTTTCCTTAGGTTTTCCGGGATGATTATCGGATCCGGGTTATTTTGTTGGAAGCCTGTAACATCTAAGCCCGGATGAGTTGCAGTTCCTGCAGCTCCACTGGTCTCACTTTCAGTAATTTTGTTGGCTATAAGTTTGCAGAGCAAGTTTCAAGGAAACAAAGATAAGGTGCACAATATTTTGGAACACTGTATGCTTCAACGTTGAACAATCCAATAACTAATACAGAGGATTTTCGTCCTACTCAGTTATGGTGGATATTTTATCTTTTTACCCACTCCATATGTCTATTGGAGTATTTTAAGGGAAAAAGGGGTCTCTGTGAAAAGCACGACTGAGTTACTCTAGTATCTAGAGTTAAATTAGTGCCTTACTAAACGTTGGGCGCCATGTAATGTAGTTCCTATATTCCCAATAGGCACTGCGCATTGAAATAATATATCCTATAGATTTGACGTAGGACTGAGTTCTACTAGGTCACTATCAAATATATTAGACTTAATTATGAGTGCCAGCTAGCTCACAGGTCACTAGAAACCTTCTTGAATTCACAAGAAGGGATTTGTTTCTGACAACCGCATAAACAAGACAACTTTGTTTCCCCAAGAATAAACGTATCTTCAGAGTCGTGTGAACAATAGATAAATATTTTACTCAGTCAATCGTGCATGCTTTGTTTCGTCAGAGGTGCAGAGAAATAGAGAGACGGGCGTTTTCAATAAAAGGATTTATTGAACAGTCTTCTTTCTTATGCAAGTAAAGTGAACTGCTATAATCGTAATACTGGTTGCAAAGTATAATGCGTACAGTAAGAAGAGTATTATAAAATAATACTGTAAAAGCATTGTATGGTTTCTAAACCATAGATAAATACATACATCAATAACAGAGGCTAAAAAGTACTCAACTGGTGCCTCTAAAATACGCCTACCCCAATGTACCTAACCTAAGTCTAGTATGAGGGAAGAAGTAAGTGTGGTGTAGCATAGGTTTCGTTTTTCTTTGCCAAGAATCTAACCAAGATTTCTCTAAGGTCTAATCAGCTCTGTACCTTGTTTTAAGAATGAAGGAGGTCTGGTATCTCTGTCTCAGGACTCGATTTCCCAACACCCCGCGAGGGGAGCTTGGAAACACTGGAGCTGGATTCTCGCCGGGAGAAATGCAGCCTCTCGATCAGTGCGTCAGCTGGAGGGTCATCTTCCTTCAGCACTTGCTGTAGCGAGCTGCGTCGGGCAAGTAGATAGTCGAGCTGCTCCGAACCACCGTGTGTTTGCTAGGGCAAGTGTAGGCATATTTATACCTTGAAGGTGCCTAGTTTGAGGTAAAGTCGGGCATAATAACGTCATCAAAGAATCCCAAGGGAGTGGTAGTTCTTTTCATGAGTTCTTGGACAAATCAATATTCAAGCAAGGGGATGTCCCTGACTGCCGAAGCCGAGTTTTCCAAAAATCGGTGTGGCTTTTTGGAACAAGTGGAAGTAGCCATGCCTGTATTTGGACTGCATGGGTTATGTCTAAATATGGTTATGATTTCTATGCTTATATAAGGGCAATGTGAATTGTACCTCTATAAGGGCATGAATCGGTAAATTTCGCTCGGATCCTAAAACGCTATACAACACTTCATGCAGGTGAATTAACTATCTCTTCCTTCGCATCCACAGTGCATCTGTGCTGGTCATGCCATTCAAATAGTTCCTGTATGGGTTCACACTTAGAAGCAAAATTCTTGATGTACTTGGCAATGTACTCCATTAAACCATGAAAGGATTTAAGGTCATCCTTATTCTGAGGGTAAGGAGCATCTTTAACCACTCTCAGAAGGTTGTTTTTCGGTCTGAACCCTTGCTCGCAAATGGAATGTCCAAGGTAGTCGACTGAGGTCACCCGAATTTGACACTTGGACTTCTGCACAGTCAAACCTGCATCCATCAACTTTTTGAAAAAAAGCTTGAGGGTGTGGTCGCGGTCTTTAACGCGCTGCAGCGGATAACAGTCCGAAAGGCATCCTTTTAAACATGTATGCTCCATGGGGGTTTATAAAAGCAGTGAGGGGCTTAGAGTCAGGGTGCAGGTCTACTTGATAGTAAGCTATAGGCAGATCAATGACATTAAAGAATTTTACTTGACCCATGGTGCTGAACATCTCATTTATGTTGGGGAGTGGGTACCCCTTGACCCAGATGTTCTCGTTGAGGCTTTGTAAGTCCACACACAAACGGATGCCCTCCCCATTGGCCTTGGCTGCGATCACGATGGGTGCCAACCATTCAGACATGTCAACAAGTTGTATGATCCCCATTGTGCACAGCTTATGTAACTCTCGCTCTAAAGGCTCCCTCATTTGATCTGGTACTGGACGCAACTTGTGTACAGTGGTTTTGGCATTGGCTTTCAGTTTGATTCTGTGTTGGAAATCATGAAGGAGACCCAATCTATCTTCGAACAGTTTGGGGAACTCATCACAAATGTTGGTATTAGGCAGGCTCTCATCAGTCAACAGAACTTGTTTCTCCTTGTTGGGGTTTAGGATGATGCCCAGCTCTTTTTGGTGCTGCCACCCTAACAAATTGGATCCTGATTCAACGATGTACACTTTACCTACGGTGTTCCTCCCTCTGAACTCAATCTGCATTTCTTTCATTCCTAGAAGGGGTATTGGTTCTCTGTTGTAGCCTGTGGGGAATATGTCAGGTTTTTGCAAGGTGTTGCTTCCTTGGTTGTCTATGCATTCAAAGTCTCTACAGATCAACAATGTAAAAGGAGAATTTGAGTCAGCAAACATGGTAAGAGATGTGTTGTTCAACTTTACATCACATTTAGGATAAACAACATTTACAGTTCCAGTATTTTCTTTAAGTAGGAAAATGTTGTTTCTCTCACTGGGCATGACACATTTTATTTCTTTACCCATGGTACTTTCTATACCCACTCCCTCTCTGTGGTGGGGGTCACCTTTTATGCACACTCCAGCAAAATGTCCCCTCCTATTGCATTTTTAGCAAATTACGCTCCTAGCTGGGTAATGGACGTTATTAGCAAGGTGGTTGCTGCTACCACACCTGTAGCATCTGAAATTTCTTTCATTCCCAGGAGGTTTGTTGTACACACTTACCTTACTTTGTACTTTATTAATTTCACTTATCCCCACCTATTCCTGAACATTAGCCATTACCTCAGCTGTGGTCTTTATTTCTTTAATGCACTTGGCAGTGTGTTCCACAGATTGTGCAATAATCACAGCTTCTCTAAGACTAGGGTTCTTGGCTAACAGCTTCTCTTGTATACGTAAATTGTTAGTGCACCACACCAATTGGCCTCTGATCAAGGAATTTGTCAGTTTGACAAATTAGCACCATTGGGTGAGACCTCTCAATGCTGCAATATAGTTAGTAACTGACTCTTGTTTTCCTTGGGATCTGCTGAAAATTTTGTGACGTTCCAGCACCACATTTATTTTGTCCCCAAAATGTGTCTCCAACTTTACCATGGCACTTACAAAAACATCCATACCTTCAACTGCTTCTCCATTCAGGTTTTCTGGTTCGGATAACGTTTCGTAAATGTTGTGCCCATGTACCCCAAATTGTGAAGAAGTATGTGAACTGTTCACCCCCAATGGCAATAAGGTACGACTCAAATAGTTTGACCCACTCCTTCCAGCATATCTCAAGCTTCCCTATCTCATTTAGAAAAGAAGGTGGTTGGCTCATGCTTGCCGCAGCCATCATAGTGGAAGTAGAGTTACCCAGCTGCAGGACCGATGGAACGATATGGTCAGAAAGTCAGAGACCAAGGGGTAAGCAACAGCTCACTGTGGTAGTAATACTCTCCAAGTGTGACAGGGCGGGCCCCCTGTGTGATAAGGAGGGTCCCATAACGGGGGATCAGACTCCGGACTGGTGGTCCGCCCCCAGGATTTCACGTACCTCCATTCCCTCCCAACAGCTGCCTGGTCATGAAGTAGCCGAGGAGTGGGAGACCGGAGACCCCGACTACTGATGGCCAAACGCGGAACGAGTAGAACCCTGTCACTTTAACGAGACGGATCCCGCAGATGAAACCCCGCCCCTTTGGAGAGTCAAGCCAGTGTCAAAAGGGGGCCGGAACCAGGAAGCGACTGACGGCGTTTCCCTGGAGGCGAGGAGAGAAGAAAGCGAAGGAGTGTACCGAAACCGTGAGGAGAACGAGGCCATCGTGAAGACCGGAGCAGAGACGGAGAAGCCAGGAGGCCACCGTATTAACGCATCACCCGCCACGTTCCCACGGGAGGAGCGTGGCTCCAACAGGTACGGGGCAGAGTGGCGGGCTGGATGGGACACCGAGTCCAACCTAGCGAGTAGACTGTAAATTTGTAAAGCCCCTTGTAAAGCTCTCATCCCCTAGTACCCTGTACCTCAAGAGCACTGCCCCACGGTCCATACTTGTACATATTCACCTTGGCACAGGTTTCCCTCACTCCCGCCCTACATTCTGAAGGTCCCAAAACCCGTTCCTAATACGTCCTTTCTCTCTTTCATTCCATACGGAGACTCCTGACCCTGTGGGACGAGCTGACACGATCCCCGAGGCAAGCTGGATCCCCCTCGTACGACGGTGTTTGATTCAGCAGCGTTTTCCAGAGAAAGAATTACCAGCCGGAGGAGAAAGACTTATACCCAAATAAAACCTTCACTTAAAAGCCTATTTAAGTTCTCTGGCTCTGCTTCATTCGATCGTGCTTCCCGAGTCAGTCCTCCATTAGAAGTGCCCGGCCCTATCCCTAAGTCTCACCTCACCCTGGGACACCAAGGAATCCAGAAACAGTAGGAAAAGCAAGAAGATGGCAATACAAGCCTGACACAGGGGCAGAACGACACCCTTACATTCTTAAATAATTAATTCTGTGTGCCAGATAGTGAATTCCAAGGATGTCTTACTGTAGAAGCAAATGTCACTGGCCTAGAATACCTCAAGCAGAAGGATATAATAAAGTACTTATTTCGCTCCCATTGTAAATAATGATGAGGGAATTATCATCGAGTTTAGAGAATTTCAAGAACGTCTAACTGTAGAAGCAAATGTCACTGGCCTAGAATGCCTCAAGCAGAAGGATATTTTAAAGTACTTACTGTGCTCCCATTGTAATTAACGATTAGGGAATTACCATCGACCAACTCCTCTGCAGAAAGAAACAGCCACCTCCCCTTAGACTGGCTCGATGAGGAGGATGAAGGAAGTGACACTCGCTGACAAGAACCACACACACAAGTGATGGAAGTGTCTCCTCACAGCATCGGCTAAGAAAATGCTGATAACTGGAAAGACCTTAGCGCTTCCGCAAATGTAACTGATGGCTTTCATTGGAGTCTTGATTTTTCGACAAGGCACTGACCACCCCTGTGAGGCGCTGACAGAATAGTGCGCACATACAGGAGAACAGTGTCACCTCTAGACGTCTGCTCACACAAGCTGACAAGAAGCATACACAAAGGATGCTGCACTTGAAGAAACAGGAAAACTCGTTGGAGCCAGCACTCTCCGCAGACTAACTTCTTCACTCACCACAGAATCTCCAATGCGGCAGTCCACCTCTTCCTACTTTGGCGATGACAGGATTGCTCACGCTAGCTCTTTAGCAATCGATGGCGCACCACAAAATATCCATTGGCCCGGCAATCAGCTGTAATCCAAATTACAGTAAGCTTAGGATATAATGATACCAACACCCGTTCCACGTAGGTGTAAAGGAAAGATTGGTGCAATTAACTCACCGCGCACCGGCAATTATGGAAAGCAGGTATTCCTCGGGCACAGCAGGCACTATTTCTCAACTCGAAGTCAACAACCACTTGAAGAACTGGCAAGACACGCTCACCACATGTCCCAGTCTGTTTGCTGTGCAGTAAATGCACCCAGTACATCTGTCCAAAGTATGCAGCACACCGTCCTAGACCAGGTAAGATTCTACAATTCCAACTTCATGTAGTTTTCTTCCTCAAGTAGAGATGATATATGGCGAGAGCACACAGAGGGGAAATGGCCAATACTGCCCCTTAGCAGTAACTCGTTGCCAGTGTTGAAAGTAAAACGCTAGGAAACAGTGCAGGTTCCAAGCAGTACTTTATTGGCCATCCAACTCTCCTCAAAAACAACTGGCACATCACAACATTCTAACTTGAGCTCCCAAACGGAAGATTCTAAGGGGCAGGGAAAAGAAAGGGGGGCACAGAACGTACCATGGGGAAAAATAGAGAGCGAAATTATAACATAATGCTTCTGTTGCACACTTGTCTTGTTATCTGAAGGGTTGGTTACAGCTGCCGTGAAACGTCCGGTTTTCAAACTACTCTTGAATGGGAGCTATTTGATGCTGTATGATATGGGTTGCTGTGGAATGGACCCGGGCATAGCTTATCTGGTGATGGTTAATTCTTTAGTCACTTGTTGTACACAAGTACTAGTTCCACCAGCCTGCAAAATTAGGGAGGCAGTGCTGTGGCCTTCAATAAATGTTTCCAACATACGCTTTGATTCCCTTAGTAGACTGAAAGCCATGCTTTTTCAACAGGATGTGGCCGTAACTGATTTTCAGGTTGCAAGGTCATCGTCTGAGATTTAGACACTACTCCATACTAACTTCCTGCAGCATTTTGGGGAGCTAGTCCATCGTATCTTTAACGTTTCAGATACGAAGGGAATAGTGCACTTTTTAAAATGTATCAGCACTGGACCGGTTAGCACCTTTCAGACAACTTTTGGAGTTATTTAATTATTTATACACTCCGTGCTGGGAAGCGTTTTTGGAGGGCTCCCACTTGTCCTACTACTTTTGGTGGGAATCCTGATTTAAATTTTTTTGCTCCACAATGGAAGTCACAATTTGATTCGGAATGGAGACAGCACTGCTTGTGCTACGATGCCGTGAGCACATGGTTCACACGTTTGGCACACTTTGACTTCGAGAACTGGACGAGCACTGGTTCTTGCTATTCAGGCCTGTTTGGCTTAACTGCATACAACCCGCATTCTACTGCCTGCTTTGCAGCCATAAATGTGTATTGGACATATGCCTCGGATCACAATTGGTTGCACCATTGGACATTGATGTACTGCTAGGCCGGTTAACGGTCAAAGGGTATTGTTGTGCCAAGCGTCCTCCATTGCAGATGAATGCATTTCTTGATCCACCCTGGGATGCTTCAGCTCCTAGTGACTTGGACAACGGCTCTGCGATACGCATACAGAATGTAGTCCCTCCCTCAGCGGCTGCTGTGGGAACAGGATGGAATCACCTTTGCTCCATAAATCTGATGCGCCTCTGGTATCGTCATCTGCGGTTATAGGCAACAGCAATGTAGGGTCTGCCATTCAAACACATGAAATAATTGGCCTTTTCAGTGTGGGAACAATTTGGCTTGTTTTTTAAAAACAAATTTATCTTAAACAGTTCTGTTTTATTTTTGCCAGGCACCATGGCTTTTGGAGTGCTTAGGATTTCAAACATGTATAATCGCTTTAGGCTTTTTAACAGTATGATGACTTTAAGGCTTTTTAGGATATTTTAAAGGGAAGCTTGCTTTTAGACAACTTTAGAAGTAATGTTTTAACCTTGTATTTCATTTATGGTATGCTGGTTTTTTAGATAGCTTCTATATATTGACCCTTAGTATGAGGAGTGGGTGTTATATTCCTGAGGTAGGCCCATGATGCGAAGCAGTTTATTTCTTACATAAGTTCAAGTTCAAGTTCGAAATTTGTATAGCGCACTACTCACCCAGAGGGTCTCAAGGCGCTTGAGGGAGGTGTGTATTTTACTTATCGAATAACCAAGTCTTTAGTTGTTTTCTGAAGGCGGGGTGGTTCTGAGTGATGCGGAGGTGGGTGGGGAGAGAATTCCAGGTTTTGGCCGCTAAGTATGAGAAGGATCTCCCTCCCATGGTGGATCTATGGATGCGTGGGATTGTGGCGAGGGCTTGATTGGACGATCGTAGTTGGCGGGAGGGGGTGTAAAAAGGACAGGCGTGTGTTGAGGCAATCGGGTCCTAAGTTGTAGAGGGCTTTGTGTGCGTGGATGAGGAGGCGGAATGTTATTCTCTTGTTGACGGGGAGCCAGTGTAGGTCTTTAAGGTGGCCGGAAATGTGAGCTTGGCGGGGGATGTCAAGTATGAGTCTGGCTGAGGCGTTTTGGATGCGTTGGAGTTTTTTCTGTAGTTTGGCTGTGGTTCCGGCGTAAAGGGTGTTTCCATAGTCCAGTCGGCTAGTGACCAGTACGTGCGTGACCGTTTTTCTAGTTTCGGAGGGGATCCAGCGGAAGATTTTTTTGAGCATGGGTAGGATGTTGAAGCAGGATGACGTGACGGCGTTGACTTGTCTTGTCATCGAGAGGGAGGAGTCTAGGATGAAACCCAGGTTCCGAGCGTGGTCCGTGGGGATGGGAGCTGTTCCCAAGGCCGGAGGCCACCATGAGTTGTCCCAGGCGGAGGGAGATGAGCCTAAGATGAGGACTTCAGTTTTGTCCGAATTTAGTTTTAGACGGCTGTTCTTCATCCATTCAGCTACTTCTTTCATTCCTTCGTGTAAGTTTGTTTTGGCGGTGTTTGGGTCTTTGGTGAGGGAGAGGATCAGTTGTGTGTCATCTGCGTAAGAGATGATGTTGAGGTTGTGGTGGCGCGCTATTGTTGCCAGGGGATTCATGTATACGTTGAAGAAGGTGGGGCTGAGAGATGATCCTTGTGGTACGCCGCAGATAACTAGGGTGGCTTCTGATCTAAAAGGGGGGAGGCGGACTCTCTGGGTTCTTCCGGTAAGGAACGAGGTGATCCAGTCCAGTGCTTTTCCTTGTATTCCGATGTTGCTGAGGCGTTGATAAGGGTGCTATGACATACTGTGTCGAAGGCTGCAGATAGGTCTAGTAGTATGAGGGCAGCTGTTTCTCCGCTGTCCAGAAGAGTTCGAATGTCGTCTGTTGCTGCGATGAGGGCGGTCTCAGTGCTGTGTTTGGCTCGGAACCCGGACTGTGAAGGGTCGAGGGATTTGTTGGATTCGAGGAAGGCGGCGAGTTGATTGTTAACTGCTTTCTGAATGACTTTGGCAGGGAATGGGAGGAGCGAGATGGGGCGGTAGTTCTTAAGTTCAGTGGGGTCTGCTGTGGGTTTATATAGTTATATATAGTTTATATAGTTACATAGCCCTACAAAATAACATTTCAGCTGTGAACTTTTGCACACATTTGAATGCACAACACTGTTGGATTAGTTTCTCTGAAACTACTTTGTTTACACATCTGGCATTAGGGTTTCTTTTTGCTTTTTTTTAATAGAATTATTGCACCTGGTTGCGGAGGGCCAGCATGTAGCTGTTCATATCCTGGGGAGGTTTTCTGGTAACTTGCTCCCACCCCTCCCTCACAAGGCACATAGATACCCTTAGCAGGGTAGCAATAGAGAAACTCAAAGCGACTAAGCCCTTCTGCTATGATAATGATAATACCAGCATTTGGAAAGTGCACAGCTACCTCCGGAGAGGTGTCCCGGCGCTGGGGGCCATCGGGAAGAATAAGCAAGCTATTGCCCAGAGTCATATGGTGCTATGCTAACCTGCCGCCAGAACAGGGTATTGAACCATGAAACCTGTGATCTGGAGTCAGGCACCCTGGAGTCAATCACCCTGGCTGGGGCGCCACACCTCTTCTCCCTTCTGTGGCACCCCTCTGTAGGCAAAGAGAAGGCATGGAAGGAGACCGTCCCACTTACCTCCTAATGGGCTCAGGAAGGCCCATTATCATACCTTCCAAGGTCTTGTTGAATCTGTCCACAACACCACTGGTTTGGGGGTGACAGAGTGTGGTGAACTTGTAGGTTACCCCACACTCATACCACACGGAGTTCATGTACCACAGACATGCAGTTAGTGCCTCGGTCAGATACAACCTCTCTGTGGATTCCCACACAGGTAAAGATCACGATCGGAGTTCTGGTCACCACAGGTGCAGTCACTGGCCTCCAAGGGATGGATTCTGGGTAGCAGGTGGCATGGTCCACCAAGACCAGGACAAGCCTATTGCCTAAGGCTGCTTTGGATTCGAAGGGTTCAATGATGTTGATGCCAACCTTTTTGAAGGGAGTGCCAATGAAAGGTAATGGCTCAGGGGAGATTTGTACTTTTTCCCTGATGTCCTAATGGCCTGGCAGGTGGGACAGGACCGACAGAATGCACCTGAAGCTGTCTTCACTCGCGGCCAAAAAAAGTGGGCAACAGGCTTGGCGAAGGCTTTCTCTTGCCCTAGTTCTACTGCCAGGGGTACATCATGAGCCAAACCCAGTAGGAAGGTCCTGTAAAACTGGGCGACCACCAGCACACAGGCTGCCCCAGAATCAGGAGCCTTAGACTTACTATATAAGAGGTCATTCTCCCAATAGATCAGGTGCTCCCTAGAGGTGTCACAAGCTGCCTGGGCTTCTGATTGTTGCCTAAAGCCCTCTAGAGTGGGGCACTCTTTCTGCATCTTGCAGAAATCCTCCCTGGTGGGCACAGCCTCAACTTGCCAACCAGCAAGGGTGGCAATGTCCTTCCCAGCTGGCTCAGGGGCCTCCTCCTCATGTGCCCCTTCAACCTCGATTATGGGAACTTCAAGGGCTGGTTTTCTACACCCATTGCCCCTCTCTTCTGGCTGTCCCTGACATTTTGGCTATAGGTTCAGTGGTCAGCCTAAATGTTGAAAAATAAAAAAATGACTTTCAATGGAGTGCAACAGGTTTGGTCACCAACCTCTAAGGATGCGGCAAGGCTGCATTGCGAGGTCCTGTTGCGTGGACGGAGCTTGCGATGTGAAGTCCAGTGTTGAGGATGGAAGGCACAGCCGAGGCAATATGCCCATTCTGATGAGCAGTGAAGTGAAGCTGTGATACGGAGTTTTGGGATTGAGGCTGCTGTTGACGAGGGATGCAGGGAGCTTGCGCTGGGAAACGTGTTGCACAGTGGAGGACGTGAATCGATGCGTAGGTTCTAAAGATAGTGGAGGCCACAGCGATATGAGGCTTTTGTGACAGGCCCAATCCTTGCAGCAGCGCCGATGCATCAGTTCTTCTAGGGATGTGCCGCTCAGCGAAGATGCTTTGGTTCTGCTTGGGGATGCGCCGCTCAGCAGAGAAGCTGCGTCGGATCTGCAGTCAAGCACCTTAGCCCCACATTTAAGGTTCCTAGTTTGGGGTGGCACCACTTGACATGGTAGACTCACATATGGCAGAGTCCAGGTGCAGGCGTTGGAAGCCTGTTATGTAACTGAGGATTCAGATCAGGAGGCCAGCCAGGTATCCCTTGGAGTCACCCTGGGTTCTTGGGTCAAGTGATGCAGGTCCAGTCCTTCTCACCCAGGCAAGAGGACAGCAGACCAGCCCAACAAAGCTGGAGTCCAACAGAGTGGCTGTCCTTCAGCCGTACTGCAGACCTTCTACCATGCAGAGTATCAACAGGTTAAGAAGTGTACTCAAGTGGCGGTGTCTGGGGTCCAAAACTTATACCCAGTGGTACCTTTGAAGTGAGGGACACTTCAAAGACATGTCTTTGAAGTGCACATAGGTCCTCCCTTCCTGCCCTGGCTCCAGACTCACCACTGTGGGTATGCAGCCCTTCGTGTATGAACAGGACATAGTCTATTCAGGTGTAAGTGAAGCTGTGCCCAGCTTCTCTCTCCCATCCTGCAAGAGATGGCCCATTAAGACACACCTAAGCTTCCATTGGGTGCGACTGTCTAGGAGGAATACACAAAGCCCAACTGCCAACTACACCCAGTCATGTGATCAGTGACAAGGTACAGGCATCGGTTAAAGCAAGAAAATGTCAATTTTCTAAAAGTGGCATTTTCAGAATTGTAATTTAAAATCCAATTTCACCATAAGTTAGGATTTTAAATTAGGCTTCCAGAGACACCAAGCATGAATCAAGCATATCTTCCCATTTGGAAATTACACTTAAAAAATGTACTAAGGTAATCCCAATGTTATCCTTTGGGAGATATATGCCTTGCATTAGGGAAAAATGAATTCAAGAGTTTTTCACTACCAGGACAGGTAAAACTTAAAAGCACATGCCCTGCCTTTTACATACATTGCACAGTACCCTCTGGGTTGTCTAAGGTCTGCCTTAAGGGTGACTTATATGCATAAAAAGGGGAAGTGTTGGGCCTGGCAAAAGGCTTATTTTGCCGGGTCGAAATGGCAGTGTTAACTGCACACACAGGTTCTGCCATTGCAGGCTTGAAAAGTGGTTAGAGAGCTACTTAGGTGGGTGGTACAAACAGTGCTGAATGCCCACTAGTAGCATTTAATACACAGGACCTGGGCACATGTAGTGCACTTTACTAGTGACTTATAAGTAAATTAAATATGCCAGTTGGGTATGGGCCAAAACTACCATTTTAGGGGAGAGAGAACAAGCACTATAGCACTTTAGCAGTGGTAATGTGTATGTGTACAGAGTCCTAATACCAGCAAAAGCGAGGTCAGAAATGTGGAGGAGGAAGTCAAAACGTTAGAGGAAGACCACCTCAAGGCTTTCAGGACTAACAGATTTGCAGTGTTATCAGACAATAGATAAGAGACAATGGTTCCCCAAGAATCCCCTCAAAAGAAAATAACTGACTATTGTGGCTTGATGATTATGTATTTAGCCCTCACAAGAACCTGCGACAAGTTATTCTAAAACGAGGCCAGGAATCTCCAGTAGTAGGAGATCCAGGAATGAGAAAGACTATAGATTTTATTACTTGTCATTTTTGGTAAGCATCCATAAGAAAAGACATAGATGGATATGTTAAACAATGTTCTGTTTTCAGACTGGCCAATCCTTCTCGTGTAAAACTGGGAGGAATGTCACAACCTTTTCCTACCCCTCAATGAGCTTGGTCCCAAACATATATGGAATTTGTCACAGCTCTACCTCCATCATAAGTGAAAATAATGCATCTAGTGGTGATTGACCATGTTACTATGAGTAGTCATTTTTGTACCTCTTGACAAGATGTCTACTGCAACTACGTTAGCTGTCACTTTTCTAAAAGAAATCGTAATGCTACATGCATTACCTTTAACTATCATAACAGATAAGAGGTTCAAGTTTGTTACCAAATTCTGGAAAGTTTTACTATAAAATCAGGGGGTAATTTATTTCATGTCAACAAGCTATCATCTTCAGACGTAATGAATCATGCAGAACAATGGCTCAGTGGTTAACAATAGCTGAGTACTCCTTCAACAACTTGCAAAAATCACAAGGATATTCTCCTTTCTTTAGCTCCACTGGATTTTATTTTCACATTTGGCCAAGGATTCCTCCTTCTACAACTCCATCCATCTCTGCTCTCCTAAAGAACATAAAAAGGGTACGAAAGGCAGCTCTGTTACATCCCAGAATGGCTAAAGCAAGATATGAAAGTTTTACTCACACCCCTTGTCCTAAAGATAAGATTGAGGAAAAAGTTTGGCTTTGTACAAATTATCTATCAATTCCAGGTATACACTCCAAATGTGTTCCCAAGTTTGTGGGTCCCTTTTCGACAATTATGTTAATTAGGACCAAAGCAGTACGGTTAGCCCTTCATAATCACTGGAGAAATCATCCACTGTTTCATGGGTCCTGAGTAAAGAAAGCCAATTTAACTTCTTCTGCTACTCCTCCCTCCACTTTGAATGACAGAAGATCTGAATAGGAGGCAGAGGCCATTTTGGACTCTCATTGGTGCTATGGTCAATTACAGTATTTGGCAGCATAGAAGAGAAATGAGCCATCAAGTAATTGAGCCACTTTAATTTGTTCACACCCCTAAATTGGTTTCAGAATTTCACAAAACATTCCCAGAGAAACCTAAGACTGTGGGAGGAGAGCATCATTGTTTGGACGGATACTGTCTGGTCACAAGCTTCTGCTCCCATGCTGGGCCTGCAGTACCCTGAATGCTAGGTAGAGCATCCACTCCATTTGCACTGGTTAAGCCTTACAAATTGTTAATCTTATGTGTAATATATACTCTTTGTTGTTGTCTCCTTAGTAATTGGGTTCTCTCACCCTTAGGTGGAGACCTTGATATCCTTAATCTTGGCCCAGAAACCTCGTCCCTCTGATATACATATCTCCTTTGTTAACCCTTTTACTCCTTTATTTGGGTCATCAGTTCAATTCAATTGCCAACTTTGTTCAAATAACAAAGGTATCCATAAAAGTACATACATATACAATAAACATACAATAGAATGAGATAAAATAAGATAAGATTAATAAAAACAATAAACCAGTTAACAGTTTAGTTCCCCGGTGACGAAATTCAAAGCGGCAGTCCAGTAATTACAACAAATCTAATCAGTGTTAATAGAACCACAAGTTCTGACCGCTTCTCTCAGGAAAGCACCAACATGAATTATCACATCATCGTCCATTAATTAAAAAGAACATTTCAACTTCTCTGAGATTATTAATTCATTCTTTCCTCTTAAGGGGAATAAAAAAAGCCTAGTATACATTACAAAAAATCCACAAAAGAAAGTAAATGGCAACATTGTTTACCCAGAGTTCCAATCGCAGGGGCATCGAGAGATCAAGATTAGTACTAAGACCCAAAGGAAAACATAATAAAAATACTTCAATGTGCCAGCTCTATAACGGAACAATAGGCAGGTTCCCATAGCCCTGTTTAGATATCCCGCTATATGGCCAAGCGGTACAGATTCTATATAGGCGGCAACACTTACTCAATGAGTATTTGTTCTGAGATGGTCATACAGAGCCTGCTGTAAATGTGATTTAGTAATACTAAGATGCCTTTCAGGTTGGAAAAGACCTGTTGCAAATTAACCAAGCTCAGACTAGATTCCACGCTGGCAAGCCAAGCGATCTTAAGACCCTTATCACAACTTAAGACAGTCTGTAAAGATATCTCTGGCAAGAGTTGCCTCCTTCTTTTTCAAGACAGCCAACCATAATAATGGTGGGCAAGCTCTGATGTAATTTTATATATACGGAATGCTCAACTCATTATGACAAATTAAATTTGAGGACAACATTTGTAGAATCAAGGGGAGCTTACTTATTAGGAAGTGTTGCCCTCACACACCTGTGAGGGTGTCATGCTTCATCATTGGGCGTTTTTGCTCTTTGTGGGGACTACAATACCCTTGACCCTGCTTCAGGCTGGTCACTCCCCACACCGCAACAGCACCACCTGTTGGGTCCGTGTTCCCTGTCACTGCTACTGCCTCTGCCGCGAGTCCGAGGCAGGGGTTGGCCATAGTTCTGCTCTTGCCTGTACTGTATTGCTTATGTTGCTTCTGCTTGTACGGTATTGCCCCTGTTTAACTGTTAAATTGTTTTGTTGTTTCATTTTTCTCCTCCTTCTATCTTATTATCAATTTACTCATTTTTTCCTCGTTGTTCCCTCTATATTCTGTGCCCTGTGCCCTCTTTTGCCTTCTGTTCCCTTGCCACTTCTTGCCCCGTTTTCCTGCCGCTGCGTTCCCTGCGGCCCCGCCCCCCTACTTCGTACTGTATTTCCTCTGTTTTTCACGGCTTAAATGACTCTTTTGTTTCCTCCTCCCGCTGTATTTTGAGCCCTGTGCCCCTTTTTCCTTCTGTTCCATCGCCGTTCCTTCCCCAGATTTCCCACCTCTGCGTCCCCGCTCCCTGCTTGCCCATTCATCCGCCCCTCCTCCCTGCTGCTCCTTCCTCCCACCTCGCCTTCCTAAGGTGGTCGCGCACCGCTGGCGCACCTAAGGCAAGCCCGTCTGCGCCCATCCACGTCTGGACCGCATCCAGCGCCAGAACCCCTGGCCCCCGCGAACGCTACGCCGCCCGGCTCCGCTACGATGCCGGCACCCTCCACGCACACAACACCGGACGATCACACACCAGCTTCCTGGCCGCCCCGTAGTGCACCCAAGGGTCCTTCTCCTGCCGGAACTGCAGCTTCACCAGCACCCGACCCGCCAACTCGCCCCCCGGAAAAGAAGAACCCAACTACCTCAGATGCATTCTTCTCAACACCCGCTCCGCACGCAAACACGCCGTTGAACTCTGGGACCTACTCGACTCATCCTCCCCAGAAGTCGCCTTCCTGACAGAGACCTGGCTGAACCTCTCCTCGGCACCCGACATAGCCATAGCCATCCCGGAAGGCTACAAGATCACCCGCAGGGACCGCACCAACGGAGCAGGAGGAATCGCCATCGTCCACAGGAAGACTCTCAGAATCTCGACCAACACCAACGCCCTCAGCACCGCCAACACCTGCACTTCCAGATCCACACCACCCTCAGAGGAAACCTCGTCTACAGACCACTTGGATCTGGCCCCAGTTCAGTTACTCCATTGCCGATTTCATCAGCATTCACCTCCACGGACTACATCCTCCTCGGGGACCTGAACTTCCACCTCGAGAACAACAACAACACCAAGTCCACCACCCTGATCGCCAACCTCGGACTCAGACAACTCGTCACAACACCCACCCACTCCGCCGGCCACACACTCGACCCCATCTTCTTCGCAAGCTCCCACGTCTATTTCAACCACACCACCGTACTCCACTGGACCGACCACCGCTGCATCCACTTCACCTTCCAGAAACCCACCACGCACCACCACACCCAACAGATCCCTCGCCGCTGCTGGAGCAAAGTCACCGAAGTCCAGCTAACCACCACCCTCGCCCGGAGCCCACCCGCCGATCCCACCGACCCCAACACCGCCACCCGCAACTTCAGACAGTGGATCGATGACTGCGCCAACACCCTCGCCCCGCTCAAGAAACCCCCCAACAGCCACACCAGTAAGAAAGCCAGCTGGTTCACTGAAGACCTCCAGGCCTCCAAACAAACCTGCCGAAAGCTAGAGAAGAAATGGCACCGCGAACGAACACCGGACAGCTACGCAGCTCACAAGATCGCCACCCGCAGACACCATCACCTCATCAGATCCGCCAAAAGGGCCTCCTTCAAGGACCGCTTAGACAACAACACGCACAACAGCAAAGAGCTCTTCAACATCGTGAAGGAACTCTCCAACCCCAACTCCAACACCACCGACATCCCACCCTCGCAAGACCTGTGCGACGCACTTGCCACCTTCTTCCATCGCAAGATCGCAGACATCCACGACAGCTTCAACGCCACAACCGCCCCGACAACCACTGAGACCCCTGCCCTCACGACCACCATCCGCACCGACCGCCTGCTCTCCTGGACCAATATAATCGACGACGACACCATCAAAATCATGAACACCATCCACTCCGGATCTCCGTCAGACCCATGCCCACATCACATCTTCAACAAAGCCAGCACCACAATCGCACTCCATCTCCGGAAAGCCATCAACATCTCCCTCGAGACTGAAACCTTCCCGGAGAGCTGGAAGCACGCCGAGATCAACGCCTTGCTCAAGAAATCCTAGGCGGACCCCAAGGACCTCAAAAATTTCTGGCCCATCTCCCTGCTCCCGTTCCCAGCGAAGGTCATTGAGAAGACCGTCAACAAACAACTGACCCGCTACCTCGAGGAGAACAGCATCCTGGACCTGTCCCAGTCCGGGTTACACAGCACCGAAACTGCCCTCATCGCCGCCACCGATGACATCAGGGCCCTGCTAGACAACGGAGAAACTACGGCCCGCATCCTCTTGGACCTGTCAGCCGCCTCCGACACAGTCTGCCACTGCACACTACGCACACGCCTCCACGACGTCGGGATCCAAGAGAAGGCCCTGGACCACCTCCTTCCTCTCCGGCAGAACACAGAGTGTCTGCCTTCCCCCCTTCCGCTCCGAAGCCACCGAGAGCATCTGCGGCGTACCCCAGGGCTCATCCCTCAGCCCAACGCTGTTTAACATCTACATGGCACTGCTCGCCAACCTCGCCCGACTGCACGACCTCAACGTCATATCTTATGCTGATGACACCCAGCTGATCCTCTCCCTCACCAAAGACCCCCACGCCACGAAAACCACCCTCCACAAAGGAATGAAAGCCATTGCCGAGTAGATGGAGAACAGCCGACTGAAGCTGAACTCGGACAAGACAGAAAACCTCATCAGCGGATCCACCCCATCGGCCTGGTGGCTGACCGCACTGGGAACAGCTCCAACACCCACTGACCATGCACGCAACCTAGAGGTCATCCCCGGCTCCACCCTCTCCATGACAAAGCAGGTAAACGCCGTCTTTTCCTCCTGCTTCAACACCCTCCGCATGCTCCGCAAGATCTATAAGTGGATCCCCACCAAAACGAGAAGAACGGTCACCCAGGCCCTCGTCAGCAGCAGGCTGGACTACGGAAATGCCCTCTACGCAGGAGCCTCGGCCAAACTCCTGAAACAACTTAAACGCATCCAGAACGCCTCTGCACGCCTGATCTTCGACATCCCCCGCCGCAGCCTAATCACACCCCACCTGAGAGACCTGCACTGGCTCCCCATCAACAAGAGGATAACCTTCAAGCTCCTCACCCACGCACACAAGCTACTCCACAACACCGGACCAGCGTACCTCAACAGACGACTCAGCTTCTACACCCCCACCCACCCGCGTCGCTCCGCCGACCTTGCCACAGTCCCCCGTATCCGAAGAGCGACCTCCGGCGGCAGATTGTTGTCCCACCTCGCTACCAAGACCTGGAAATCCCTCCCCACCCACCTATGCTCGAACCAAGACCTGTTGACCTTCAAGTTCAAGTTCAGAAATTTGTATAGCGCGCTACTCACCCAGAGGGTCTCAAGGCGCTTGAGGGAGGGGGGGCTTTACTTATCGAATATCCAAGTGTTTAGTTGTTTTCTGAAGGAGAGGTGGTTCTGTGTAAACCTTCAGAAGACTCCTCAAAACCTGGCTTTTTGAGCAGTAGCAGCCTTCCCCCCCTGCCCCCCCCCAGCGCCTTGAGATCCTCACGGGTAAGTAGTGCGCTTTACAAATGCTCTGATTGATTGATTGATACCCCACGGGTCCCGCAAGAGGGCTTTTTGACGGAGATCTTTTAAAGTAAAAAACGCCGTAATGGTGAGTGCAAGTGTGTGGAACTTGTGAAACTGTGGGTTAAAATTACTAAGGAGGTACCCAAAAAGAGAGATTTTAATTCTGGGTCTACCTGGTAAGGTTAAAAACAAAAGCCAAACTGTTACTTCCCAACAATGAGGAAACACAGTTTAGTCATAGTTGAAGTGGATCGGCCTACATGTTTCATGGCCAATTGATCCAGGAGGGATCCCTTGTAGTTCATCATGACCGAGTATAGTGTAATGAAAGTATAAAAGATAATCTATCCCAACCCAGATTCAGGAGTGGGAAATTATGTAGTGGGTTTAGTGGGATTACTCACCTGTGTCCTAGTCTGGGTATGACTAGTAAATTAGGTGCAAGGAAAAAGCGTAGGTGGTCAGTCACCTAAAAAATATATATTCAACCCTCATTTGTAAAGGAGATAGCCCCTTATGTAAGAGCAGGCGCTCGCTGTATGAGATAATTATCTCTTGTAGCAGATGGTATAATCACGTACTCCCACATCTGCTCACCCGGAAATCCTCTCACATGGCTCTATTTTCTTAGGAACAGCTGACTCCTTGAGTATTACATACCTGTTCTTGGAAACTAGGGTACTGTACCTCTTTTCCTGCTCCCCGTCCACATTTCTTGTGATTTGTGTAGGACAAACTTGGTGCCATTAAAACCTTTCTGCAGAACTTGTTTTGTCTGAATAGTGTTGCATTTGCGAATGCCCCAAATTTCAGCCCCATACATTGCAGTGGGAACACATTGAGTTTTATAAATTTGTATTTGGGGCAGTATAACACGCCCACCCTTAAGTTGAGAGAGACTAGATAAAGTACCAATTGCCTTTGTGAGTTTTGCGCTGCTAAGTCCAATATGCAGTGTACAAGAGCTGGTAGCAGCAAATGTAACGCCCAAATAGAAGAAAGTGCTGGTGCAGTTCAAAGCACCATTTCCTATTAAAAGGGTAGATAAACAGAGTTTCTTAGAGCCACAGGCCATAATATATGATTTAGTAAAATTGGTCTGAAGGCTGAGTGATCCTATAAAATCCACAAAGCCTTGGACTAAAGGTCTCCAGCCTCTTGATGTGCGTGCCATCAAAACTGCATCATCCGTATAGAGAAGTGATGGTAATGTGAAGTATTTAATTTTTGGCACATCTGACGTGATGTTTATTAAAAATGGATGAAGATTATTAATATATATGATAAATGAAAGTGGCGCTAAAAAGCATTCTTGTCGTACTCCAAAAATGACGCCTATATCTGATGTGACCACTCCACATGCAGTCAATCAGACCAAGGTCTTCATATCCCCGTGCAAATATGCAATAAAGTGCACCAGTGTTTCATCCAGCCCCCTGTATGAAAAGATTTGACCATACCTTTGAGCGATTAGCAGTCAAAAGCTGAGGTCAAATCCATTAAAATCAAGTACAGGTGCGACTGTTTAGCAACAGTGTATTTCCCAATGATGAGGCTTAAATTTCGGTACTGCCGAGTGTTCCAACTTGGTTTCTGAAGTCATTTTGGCATGGATGCAGAATATTTTTTTCTTCTGCCCACCCTCTAATTTTATTATATAATACCCTCCCAAGTATATTTACAGTGGTCTCAATTAGAGGGATGGGTCGTCTTTAACACTGTTGATCCAGTAGATGGGGTTGTCTACCACTGGGGGTGAAAGAATATCCACACTCTTGAAACACTGTGTTCAGGACACAGAGTGGTGCAACTGTCACAACGCCTTTGTGAATCCATAGAATCCGGAAAGGGGAATAAGTGTTGTAATAAACAGCTGGTAAGTCATATCACTTTCAATCATCTTAATTTAGTGCAGTTGTCAATCTTCTGGATTGCAACTGTTATGAATAACATGGAAGAAAGTTTATCTTTAATGGTGGAGGCAAAGATTGTTTGTGGAAGTGTTTAAATTACTGAAGCTTCGAATTTGACATTTTTGGATGTGCAGAGCACTATTGCCATTGGAAGGCTTCAGAAATCTTAAGGCAACTTAGTATCTTTGGAAGTTTCGTTTTTTTAGGAAAAGCACTACAAAAATAAATACTAGTAGGCCTCGAAAAATCCAATGTTACCAGGCCTGCAGGTCTAGTGACTTGAATAATCTACTTCACCTAGCTATAATGTACTTAACGCGTAAACCAGTTAAATTGTGTGATCCCAGGTAAATATTTTATTTTACAGAGCTGCTTTTTTTGTCATGATCACATATGACAGAACCTTCAATTATGCACGCTCTGCATTTCACAGTCTTTGTACAGCATGATTGTCACAGTTCTCTTAACTAAAATCCTCTAACTTTACGGTCAGACAAAGTAAACACTGCCCTCTAAAAATAAAATAAGCAGCATATTGTAAGAAGAGATAAACTGACTTCTGACCTCTGTCTCTGAACTAGAGTGAATGCAACAAGATTAAAACAAGCTTTAAAGGCATATCTATTGCTCATTCACGTTCTGAATTAACAGAAGGCCCTAAAAATAGCTCGCCCTGATAAAATCTGACTCGCCATTGAGAATGGGTGAGTACATTTCTCTAGGTCTGACTAGAAATGGTGGATCAAAAATTGACCTAATCACCATAATAAAAACACTAATACGAAAAATAGTTTTCCAGATTGTAACAATATAGAGAATTGCGTAAAATCCTGCAAAGAACATTTTAAGTCAGGTTCAGTGAATCCATTACAGGGCCACAGATTTGCATATGGTGCCTCCAGTACTTATCTGCAGCCAAATTAGAGATGTCAATTTTGCCAGAGTACTTAAAGTAGTTCCACCAATATCTAAAGCTGGTGGGCCCTGCCTAATGGCAATTCTTGGCAATACAGAGCCTAACCATTCAGATTGCAGAGAAGATGCTCTGGCATTATTGTGGATGACTGCCCAAGCACAGTAAGGTTTGGGGAAAATATCCATAAAGGCATATTAATTGTTTTAAATGCTTGACTTCAATATTCCTGAAGCTTACTGCACAGAATAGTGAGATATTGTAGCTGGCTCACACCTAAAACAAATTTGAATCTAAAGGATGAATCAGAATCTGATAAGGCTAGTTGGGGGTATCACACATTTTTGTATGTTGTTAAAGTGCTAATCTTAAGATCAGTTGCATTAACCTTATGAAAACTCTTACCAGACATATGCAAAAACCGTCAAGTGTCTGGAATCTATTTTTAAAAAGAATGGTTAAATGCAGTCACCTCTAGGGGTGTTGTCAACATACAATTCTCGCTTTGACCAAGCAGGACTCTATCCCATTACCTGAGATACCCTAGAACAAAAAGAAGACCTGCAATTATACTTCAGATTGGTAAACACCCTCTGAGTGCAGTGGAAAGAAATTTGGAAAAAAAAATCAAAGAGCCTGGAATGGCTTTTTGTATTTACAGATAAAGCTACTCCATGTAGCCAACACTTTCTAAAAATGTCCAGCTGAGACTAATATTCAAATAAAGATAGAGGTAAGAAATTCTTCGAAGGAGGACCATTTTTATGATATTCCACCATAATTAAAAAGCCATCCAGAGTCTATTCCATTTATGCAGAGGCCCAACCCACTTCTGTAAAAGGGGTTTGTAATTAATATTAACCATAGGACTGATCTTGGATTAAATATTGACTCCCAGAAATTTAACAGACTCAACATACCTTGACTCCTGAATTGGATGTTTAAATAAACAATATCTGAGTTATTCCAGGTTTAACACCTAACCTGACACCTCCCTGAATCTAAGAGCCTTTTCTATGGTATGACTGCTCTAACTGAGTTTGGTGTAAACAATGCGATATTATCTGCATAGGCAGCAATCTTCAAGCTCTACCCCATAAAGAATGAAAGGTAGTTTATGTTTGATCCTCTGCAGATGAAATTAATAGTGTTCAAGATGAGAGACAAATACTAGAGGGAAAGAGGACATCCCTGCCTTGTTCTACAAGTTATACAACCCTCACCCTTAGAGCCTCATGAAGGATGTGAATCTGGTTCAGGCATTTAGAACCAAGCCCCATTTGCTTCACAGTGCTACATAAAAATGGTCAGGAACGCCAAACGCTTTTTTAGTATCCAAGAGCATCAATGAGTTCCTAAAACACAACAACTTTAAAAACAATGACTGCAATAATATTAATGTGATTAATGGTATCTCGTTACATGGGATCTACTAAACGCTTCATTTCATTGGCTACACAAACAGCCAGCATTTTAGAACAGATCTTAGTATCTCAGACCTGCCAACTTCAACAAAAAAATGTCAGGGTGTGAGGAGGGAGCGGTACATTGGAGGGTGCGGGGTCATGTGCAAGAAGTACCTAAGAAGCACCTTTTCCCTCTACCCCGCCCCCCAGCCCCCTCCTCCAAAACAAAATAAATAAAAAGCTTGCTGAGGCTGGTGCCGATGTCCTTGGGTATTTTTATGCCCCTTAATGGGCTTCGGCAGTTTAAAGCCTCGGAAAACGAGCTGAAACCCTATATTTACAGTGGTTTTCAGCTCGTTTTCCCTGCCAGCATTTGATATTGTTTCCTCAATAGGTGACTGTGATGGGAGCCGATATAGTGTTTCACATGGAGGCAGCGTGAGAGTTGGCAGGTCTGGTATCTGAAATGATGAAATATATTGTGTGTTAAGATTCACAAAGCTTGGGATGAAGGTTGTTTGTAAAATAAGTATTCCAGAGTAATCCGGACCAAGTCTGTTTGATTTTTTGGACAAGCAGTTTAGCGATAGATCGAACGCTGTATAGTAGCATATCAAATTCTGGAGGTGATCATTATCTTAACCATGAGATCCACAGTAGTGCCCTTTGCTTGATTTTCTTTAATATCTTTGATTGCATATTATTAGGAGGAGTGGTCAACTGATCAATGGATATTATTCCTAAGTAACTGTGTATGAAATCTTCCATTTGAATTTGTTTGGTGCTATGTAGTTTTCCATGTCTCGAAGCCACAAGCTAATTCTGAAAAAAAAAAAGAAAAAAAAATATATATATATATATATGTTTAGTTTTTCGCCAAGGCATTGGCATGCGGCAGACCACCTCCAGAATGCAGGAAAGCAAGGGACACTGCCATTTGGCAGTCTGTGTGGACGATCACATGGTTGGGGAGGCGTGTACTCGGCAATTAAAGAGTGATACAGAGACTGATACAAGCTGGGTGCTACAGACTTTCAGTTGGGCAGTGGCGTCTGAGGAAGGCACAAACCGAAAGGCATTACGCCTTACCTGTTATCTAATAAAGAACCTCGTTTGAAATCCCCGCCTGTGGCTCCTTCCTTCGGCATTGTTGGAGGCTGTTTTGGATGTTTTCGTGTCAGCCAGAGACACGTTAAGGAGCCCCGTTTCATTAAGCAGGCTGCCTGCCTTCTGGTTCCTGCGCAAGTAGTTTCGTTTTTCGCCAAGGTTTTGGCATGCGGCAGCCCACCTCCAGAATGCAGGAAAGCAAGGGACGCTGCCATTCGCGCAAGAAATCATTGTCCACATCTCTCTTTTAGGAGCAAAAAAGGCCACTTTATTTTAGGACAGGTGCATCATAATTTTCACGAAACACATTTCATTATTTATTTATTTACAAAAACCAACTCTACAATGATCTTAGAAAACCTGAATCCCAAAACCCAGAACGAAACTCCTATCTACTACCCCTAACCTACCCACGCTACCCTTCAGGATGGCCAACCCGCTCCAGGCTGCCCACCCCCACTACCAAAAACCCGCCTATAGGTAGAACAAAGGCACCCATCCTAACCGTGGCAGGCCAAGAAAGGAGCAGCACCTAGGGTACCACAGAAGAAAAACACACCCCCCACCCAAATGGAAAAGAAAAAGAGGGAGGGTGGGTGGGGCAAAACAAACCTCCCTACTAGCCTCCCGCTACGCAGTTACGCCACTGCCAGCCTAACCCCCTTATATCACTTCCCTAATCAGCCCACACCTGCTTTCCTGCTTCTCGCGCGAACCTACCCAGGGAGAGACCGGCTCGCGCCTGGCTCTCCCTGGGTCCCCCCTCGCGCAAGAAATCATTGTCCACATCTCTCTTTTAGGAGCAAAAAAGGCCACTTTATTTTAGGACAGGTGCATCATAATTTTCACGAAACACATTTCATTATTTATTTATTTACAAAAACCAACTCTACAATGATCTTAGAAAACCTGAATCCCAAAACCCAGAACGAAACTCCTATCTACTACCCCTAACCTACCCACGCTACCCTTCAGGATGGCCAACCCGCTCCAGGCTGCCCACCCCCACTACCAAAAACCCGCCACCCAGGAAAACCTTTAGTGTTTTCCTGCCCCACCAAAAGGACAGGAAGGAGCACACCATAACTGTACCTGAAGAACCTTACTAATCAAATCCCTGAGTTCTAAAAGGTAAAAAGAAATACCCAAAGCCGAGAGATGCACACCGTCCTCACAAAATAAATGATGTTCCGAGACCTGTAAATGATAATGATTCAAACAGTAGATACCCAAATTATGACAAAAAAGTCGCATTGTCCTGTTCACTTTTCTCCTGGCCCTTTCAAGGGCGGAATGGTTCCTTGCTCCACGCCACTGCAGACGAGGCACAAACTCAGTCCATATCAGCATGGTGCTCACCCATGTGGTTTTGATAATTTCCAGATCTTGCTTCATGAGTTTCAACAAAGTTAACCCAGAGAGAGAAACCAAGTCATTCTCGCCAAGATGGAGCACCAAGAGATCCGGAGGGCCCCCCAAACACTGGGAAACCAAAGCAGCTAAGGCGGGAAAAAGCCCACCCCACCGCATGCCCCCTGTTCCATGCCAGGAGACTTCATGTTCCGCGCTGTTGAGACCCAGCGATCTCCCACAGAGCTGAGTGGCAGCGGCGCAAGCTGCACGTTTAATAAAAGAGTGCCCTAGTATCCAAACCCTCCGTTTGCCTCCGGGGGCCGACGGCCAAGGACCTAGGAGAGAAAGAAATGTTAGACAATCCAAACAATTCACTATTTCCTCACATATTTCTCACAGCACTTGGAACGCCAACGACCAATGCGTCTGATCTGGGACCAGTCCCACCCCAAACGAGCGGCCTCCGTCGCCGCGCCAATTCTGAAGGAATGGGTACCAAACTGAACCGGATCCTTCCCCAAGCGCAACAAAACTTTGCGCAAGACAGCCAGCAATTGGGAAGCCACAATGGGACTACCATCCACATGACAAAATATAGACCCCTGGAGAAAATGTGGAGATGATACAAACACTTCCCATTCCCCAACCGGACAACAAGCAGAAACACCACTCCTGCCAAGGAACACCCACTTACCCCTCCCCAACTGGTCGGTTTTGGATGCCCGCAGCCACAGCCGCACCCTGTCACTCTCCAACACTACCTCACTGCTAGTCATGCCTACCCTACCCCGTAACCCCAACAATTCCGAAGCCCGAAATGCCCCAAAGAACAACCAAATGAAACACAAACGAAACTTGGCACACTCAAAAGCATCATGACAACACAACTCCAACTCTGGTAACAACAACTGAAGCAACTCAAAAGTCACTGGCTGCCGTAGCTGCGGACCACCAGCCCGAAGCCTAGCCAAACCTTTCAACATTTTACGAACCAACACCCCCCCAACCGGATCCCTCCCCCACCAAAGTAGCCCATAAAAAGAAATCCCAGCCAACTTGCCCGAAATGGTAGTGGGCGATAGACCTTTGTCTGCCAAATGCAACACAAACTGTAAGATAACACGTTCATCAGACCAACCAGCCCCAGCCGGGCCCACCAACTCCTTACCGAACTGCAGAAACTCGCTCCAAGCCTTCACATACCCCCGCCTCGTTGAGGCGGCCACCGAATGTTCGACTAATTGGTGAACCCTCAATCCCCCATGGCCCATACGTACTGTGGGATCGCTGTTGGTTCCAGGTCCGCCCCAGGAGCTAACTTGCGGAACTCGGCCCACTGAAATCGAGACAAAGAGTCAGCGATGCAGTTAGAAGTGCCAGGAACATGCCGTGCTTTAAAGACAATATTTAATTGCAGACACCGCAGCATGAATGCGCGCAGGAGTCGCAACACCCGCAAATCACGAGCCTTCTGGTGATTGACAAGATGTACAACTGCCAAATTGTCCACATGAAACAAAATTGATCGATTCCGAAACTCATCCCCCCACGGATACAAAGCAACCAGCAGTGGGAAGAGCTCCAGAAATGCTATGCTACGACCTTGGTCCCGCCAGAGCGCCGGCCAGCCGGCCGCGCACCACCGACCGTCCCAAAAGATTCCGAAGCCATGAGCCCCAGAAGCATCAGTGAACAACTGTACTTGCCACACCATGTCCTCATCCGCAAAAAACAAGGACACGCCATTGAACTCCTGCAGAAAACTAAGCCAGACTGTCAGATCAGCACGGACAGCGGTGGTAATGCGTACCCGATGATGGGGAAGGCTCGCACCGGACATGGACAGACCCAGACGTCTACAGAACGTCCTGCCCGCCCGAACAACCCGACAAGCAAAATTGAGGTACCCCAACAGCTTCTGGACAGTTCTCAAAACTACTTTCCGCTCCCTCAAAACCAGTTGGATGAAGTCAGACATTTCCGTCACTTTAGCTGCAGGCAATCGCGCCACCATAGACAGCGTGTCAATTTCAATCCCCAAGAAAGTCAGGGACGTACATGGGCCCTCAGTCTTGTCCGGCGCTAAAGGAACACCCAATTCCTCCGCCAGGGCCTGAAAGCTGTGCAAAGCCGACTGACACTGCCCGGAGCGACCTTCCCCAATGAAAAGAAAATCATCAAGGTAATGACAGACCAGGACGTGGCCAGTAACAAAAGTGAATCTCCACTGCAGGAAGGTACTGAAAGTTTCAAACAGGGAGCAGGACACTGAACAGCCCATAGGCAACACACGATCCACATAGAAACAACCATCAAACTGCATTCCTAACAGACTGAAATCCCAAGGATGGATGGGCAAAAGCCGGAAAGCCGACTGAATATCGCTCTTCGCCAGCAATGCCCCAACACCTGCCATGCGCACGAGCCGTAAGGCATCGTCCACCGAGGCATAAGCAACACTCGAGTCGGCCGGATCGATGAAGTCATTAATGGAGGTACCCTCGGGCCAGGACAGGTGATGGATAAGACGAAACTCTCCTGCCGCCTTCTTGGGCACCACGCCCAGGGGTGAAACAATCAAGTCAGGCAGAGGACAAGATACAAAAGGACCAGCAATCCTACCAGCCGCCAGCTCGGCATCCAGTTTTTTCCGCACCACATGGGGACTCTCCTTCGCCGACTTCAAATTGTCCGACCACCTGCCCACCCTGGGTCCCTGATATCCAATCCGAAAACCAATTTTGAAACCCCAAGACAAAATCTTAGCGGCATCAAAATCTGGATAATCCACCAGCCAGAGATCGAGAACCGTCTGCCTAATAGGAGTAGGAGCCCTTGTAAACAGGCTGTTGGTGCTGTCCCCTACCCCCGGAACCTCGTCCCTGATCGCCCAAACGTTGTCCAGGAAAACAGTGGGTGAGGGAGTGCTTTCCCCCACACTGGGAACACTCATGCTTGTACCTACAAGCTGGCCTGTTACAGGAACCCCGGTTAAAGTGCCAGCAAGTGCCAGTGGCGGCTGCTTGACCTCTGCCCCAAACCCCCGCCCCAGACTGAGCGGGGCGAGCTGAAAAGGGCCGATAATGCACCGGCTGACCACTAGCCGTGTGGGTCGTAGCAGGCGGATTTGCCGATGCCATCCACTGTAACCATAATTCGGAGTCAACCTCACCCCACGAACGCTCGGGGAAAGCGCTCATGCGGGCCCGAAATTCGTCATCATAGGACAACCATGCAAAGCCACCAAAAGAACTGTGAGCCTTGCGGACGATATCTGCATATTTAAACATAGCAATTGCCTTCTCAGGATGACGTTGACAATAAACACTGGCATAAATCAGAAAGGCCGAAGTCCAATTCTCTATAGACTTCGGAACACGGGGCCGCCTCGCCAGTTCTAGTTCCTCCTCCTTCGACCCCTCCTTTGCCTGAATATCTCTATGAAGAAGTCGAAAAACATCCACAAATGCCCCAGACCATATCAGATTCTTCGTTTTCTCGGACAAATGAGACCCCAAAGGCATTCCCACCCCAGAATAAGGCAACTTTTTCGGCAGGATACTATCCTCCGCCACCTGTGGGGCAACCATTCCACCATTCCCAGCAGTAGAAACCTCTTTGGCAACTTGCCCCGTAGAAACATTCGAACATACCGGCCGCTCAAGCCTCGGTCCCAGAGCGACTCGCTCAACCACAACCCCATCCCTCGTAGAAACATGCGAAAGTACAGGCCGCTCAAGCCTCGGTGCCAGAGCGACTCGCTCAACCACAACCCCATCCCCCGTAGAAACATTCGAAAATACAGGCCGCTCAAGCCTTGGTGCCAGAGCGACTCGCTCAACCACAACCCCATCACCCGTACCAATAGACCTTGTACTCTTCACAGGGAGACTCTCCCTAGGTTGCCACACAGACCACCACCCATCCTTACCTCTGGGCAACTGCTCCGACTGCAGTGTGACAGCCCCACGCTCCTTCTGCGAAGGTCCAGAACTCACTGCCCCTCGTACACCGGCCTGGTCCGCTCGAGACTCCTGCGAAACACGAGAGACAGGGGGTTGCCCCAACCCACCCCCCTGGGCCCGTGCTGCCAAAAGCCCAACATTGGTGTCTCTCAATTCCCCTTCCTCCAAATCCTCCTCACGAAAATTACCACAGAAAGCTTCATCAGAAAATAAAACTTGGTCACTGCCACTGGGCATAGCCCCATCACCAATACCCCCATCATAAAACTGCCAATCAATAGGCTGAAAACTGTGTACATTGAAAGCTGTAGACGAGCTATCCGCTCCAGATAGCCCCCCGTGAAGCCCACCACTGGAAACAGCCGTGTGGACAGTTCCCGGGCCCGTAGAAACAGCCGGCAGCCGCCCAGCCGAAGGCGCCGGACGAAAACTGCGGCCGCTCGAGCCAGAAAAGGAAGAGGACCCCAGAACAGGCTCCCTGGAAACGAAAACGCCATCACCCCCCAAGGAACTGGTCGCCGACGCCAAACCATGGCCACCCACCGCCCCAGGCTCAGGACACCCAAAACGGCCACCCGGCCGACCCCTGGGGACCGGGAACAGGGAAGGACCAGGGCCCGCGTGCGCCCCCCCATGGAGCAAACCCCTCCCACCCGTAGCCAAATGAGGGGGGGTGGCAGTTCCCAGGCCAGGCACACCAGCGTCCGTAGACTGTGCAGGCGGGGGTGGCAGCCCACTGGGTGCAGCACCCGCAGAGGGAAGAACAGCAGCAGGTGGCGGGGCTTCAGGGAGGGGGCAGACAGGTAACGCGTCCGGCAAGGGCCGTACATCAGCCCCACCTTGGGGTGGGGAACCAAAAGAGAGGTGAGGGGCCGTACCAGGCCCCGGCACAGCGGGGGAGAGCAGGAAACATTGCCCGTTCAGCCACAGGTAAGGCGAGGCCCCGGCCGGCATCAGAGGAACCGCAGGGGGGGGGGGCAGGGGGCACCGCTGCAAGGGGGGGGGGTTGCACATGCTCAGGCACCTCCAGGCTCCTCCCACGCTTGGGCTTTGGGCCCGCCGGAGGCTTCCCCGACTTCCCCCGCACCAGCCCGCTGGGGCTCGGTGCCTGCCGGCCCACCGAGCGACCCCTCCTCCCCCCGGGCGCCCCGCGCGTGTCAGCAAGAATAAATGGCAGAGCACATACCTGCAGCGGGGCACCCGGGGCATCCAGTGGGGGCTCCACATCGACGGCGGGCGACACCGGCCCAGGCCCGTCCTCCGGCATAGCCGCGTCTCCGTCCTGCTCCTCCTCCAGGCCCTGCGAGAGGCAGGCCTCAACCGCCCTGGAGACGCCCTCAGACGCCCTGCGAGGGGGGCGGGACAACCCGACCCACGCCTCCGCCGGAACACCCGGCCGTAGCAGGTCTTCGCGCCCCGCCTCACAAAGGATCCTCACAGCCCTACGGACCTCCGCCGCTTCCTCCATGCCCCAGGACACAAGGTAAAACACGAGCGCCGCAAAACAAACCTCCCTACTAGCCTCCCGCTACGCAGTTACGCCACTGCCAGCCTAACCCCCTTATATCACTTCCCTAATCAGCCCACACCTGCTTTCCTGCTTCTCGCGCGAACCTACCCAGGGAGAGACCGGCTCGCGCCTGGCTCTCCCTGGGTCCCCCCTTGGCAGTCTGTGACTTCACGGAGGCGTTTGGTGCATTGTAACCAGCCCACGACCCTGCGAACCTGTACCCTGCAGCAGGGGCGGCTGGTGACATTTGAAAGTGGTGTGGCGTAAACTAATTTGCATATTGCACCGCAGCGAGCGAGCGAGCCCGAACCACCTTGCATCCATCCATACATCATTCATGCATCCACCCATCCATCCATTCACCCACCTACCCTGCATCCATACATCATTCATTCATGCATCCACCCATCCATCCATCCTGCATCCATCATTCATTCATGCACCCATCCATCCACCCTGCATCCATCATTCATTCATGCATCCACCCATCCATCCATCATTCATCCTGCATCCATTCATGCATCCACCCACCCAAACTGCATCCATCATTCATTCATGCACCCATCCATCCATTCACCCTGCAATCATCCTGCATCCATCATTCATTCATCTACCCATCCACCCATCCTGCATCCATCATTCATTCATGCATCCACCCATCCATTCATCCACCCATCCTGCATCCATCATTCATGCATCCACCCATCCATCCCCCCACCCTGCATCCATACATCATTCATTCATGCATCCACCCATCCATCCACCCAGCATCCATCATTCATTCATCCACCCATCCATCCACCCACCCTGCATCCATCCTGCATCCATCCATCCATCATTCATGCATCCATCCATCCACCCATCCACCCATCCATCATCCATCCTGCATCCATTCATGCATCCACCCATCCATCCATCATTCTTTCATGCACCCACCCATCCATTCATCCACCCATCATTCATCCTGCATCCATTCATGCATCCACCCATCCTGCATCCATCATTCATTCATGCACCCATCCATCCATCCACCCTGCAATCATCCTGCATCCATCATTCATTTACCCATCCTGCATCCATCATTCATTCATGCATCCATCCATCCATTCATCTACCCATCATTCATCCTGCATCCATTCATGCATCCACCCACCCATCCTGCATCCATCATTCATTCATGCATCCACCCATCCATTCATCCACCCATCATTCATCCTGCATCCATTCATGCATCCACCCATCCATCCACCCATCCTGCATCCATCATTCATTCATGCATCCACCCATCCATTCATCCACCCATCATTCATCCTGCATCCATTTATGCATCCACCCATCCATCCACCCATCCTGCATCCATCATTCATTCATGCATCCACCCATCCATTCATCCACCCATCATTCATCCTGTATCCATTCATGCATCCACCCACCCATCCTGCATCCATCATTCATTCATGCACCCATCCATCCACCCTGCAATCATCCTGCATCCATCATTCATTCATCTACCCATCCACCCATCCTGCATCGATCATTCGTTCATGCATCCACCCATCCATTCATCCACCCATCATTCATCCTGCATCCATTCATGCATCCACTCACCCATCCTGCATCCATCATTCATGTATTTTTATGACCATATAACTTGCACACAGCTTGTCAGTGTTCAATACCAGTCTCGAACCTTGTACTCCAGCACCAATGATACATCATTAATATTAATTGTTTTTAACACATGTATTTATTCGACACCAATTTCACACCTTAGTCGGAACATCATTTTTATTTGTTTTTTAAAATATCTATTTATTTAACACCAAAGTAAGTCATGTATACATTTTTATGGTTCGATAAGAGGCTCGAACCTGGTTTCCCAGCACCAAAGTCGGCCGCGCTATCGTCAGGGGTTATGTACCCGGGCTATGTATTGACCAGCCAATCCTGGCTCTGTATGGAGCGCCAGGATTGGCTGGGGGGGCACCATGACTCCTCGCCCAGTCGCCCTGTGTAACCCCGGGGGCTGCGGCCAGCCCCCTGGTCCTCTCTCTAAGGGGGGAATTCCCTGGAAACGATCTGCGCATGCGCGGGCATGTGTGTGCCCGAAAATACATTTGCGCAGCTGCAGCAGGCCCATTCTCCCCCCGCTAACCCCCCCCCACTCCGGGAAAGTCGGGTGTCTCCCGGTTTCCCGGCCGGCAGATAGCGCGATTTTTTTAAATATTTGTATTTAGCTTCTAGTGACGACGCGGTAGGTCCATGGGGCTTGGGGCTACGCCCCTACGCCCCAATGGACGCACCGCGCCTGCCCTGCAGGTTGAAATGTTGTGCAGGGACTCGAGGGGTTCTGGAGATTTTATTGGACTGGATAAAGTTCGCCCAGCTCTGCAAATGCCTACCAACACAAGGATTTAACTTTGGTTTCCCCACGTTCCACCGGCCCAGGTATGAAGCATTCTGGGAGTTGCAGTGTCATTAGTTTGGCAACTTAGTGGACGATCACATGGTTGGGGGAGGCATCAACCGGGCAATTAAGGAGTGATGCAGAGACTGATACAAGCTGGGTGCTACGGACTTTCAGTTGGGCAGTGGCGTCTGAGGAAGGCACAAGCCGAAATGCATTACGCCTTACCTGCTATCTAATAAAGAACCTCGTTTGAAATCCCTGCCTGTGGCTCCTTCCTTCGGCATTGTTGGAGGCTGTTTTGGATGTTTTCGTGTCAGCCAGAGACACGTTAAGGAGCCCCGTTTCATTAAGCAGGCTGCCTGCCTTCTGGTTCCTGCGCAAGCAGTTTCGTTTTTCGCCAAGGTTTTGGCATGCGGCAGCCCACCTCTAAAATGCAGGAAAGCAAGGGACGCTGCCATTTGGCAGTCTGTGACTTCACGGAGGCGTTTGGTGCATTGTAATCAGCCCACGACCCAGCGAACCTGTACCCTGCAGGTTGAAACGTTGTGTAGGGACTCAAGGGGTTCTGGAGATTTTATTGGACTGGATAAAGTTCGCCCAGCTCTGCAAATGCCTACCAACATAAGGATCTAACTTTGGTTTCCCCACGTTCCACCGGCCCAGGTATGAAGCATTCTGGGAGTTGCAGTGTCGTTAGTTTGGCAACTTAGTGGACGATCACATGGTTGGGGGAGGCGTGTACTCGGCAACTGAAGAGTGGTGCAGAGACTGATACAAGCTGGGTGCTACGGACTTTCAGTTGGGTAGTGGCGTCTGAGGAAGGCACAAGCCAAAATGCATTATGCCTTACCTGCTATCTAATAAAGAATCTCGTTTGAAATCCCCGCCTGTGGCTCCTTCCTTCGGCATTGTTGGAGGCTGTTTTGGATATATATATATATATATATATATATCCAACAAACAAGTTTGCCCAAGAAGGAGAGCCACATACAGGAGGTAAGTTTTGCCGTTTTTATTCCACGATGATGCAGCAAGGAAATCCATAAATTAAAATAAACAGACTGTTGCCTGACGCGTTTCATGCTTGCTCGCATTTCTTCAGAGGCAGTCTTCTGGCACACAGCGTGATGCGGTGACGGTATTTTATAATCCTTTTCACCTGTCATGTGGGCGGAGGCTCGCCATGAGCCTTCTGGTCATTGTAGTGCCACAGTTAAAACTCTAGTGAGTATTGCCACGTTGTGTATACTTGTGCCTTACATCCAATGTCTTACTCACTTTGCTGCTCAAATAGTTACTCGTGAAACACGACCTCCTGCCCCTAGCGCCGGTCGTCGTTTGACTCCAGCAGGTCCACTTTGCAGCTTCAGGGCTCTCCCACGGCCGGGACCAGCCGTTTTCATATCCAACAAACAAGTTTGCCCAAGAAGGAGAGCCACATACAGGAGGTAAGTTTTGCCGTTTTTATTCCACGATGATGCAGAAAGGCAGCAAGGAAATCCATAAATTAAAATAAACAGACTGTTGCCTGACGCGTTTCATGCTTGCTCGCATTTCTTCAGAGGCAGTCTTCTGGCACACAGCGTGATGCGGTGACGGTATTTTATAATCCTTTTCACCTGTCATGTGGGCGGAGGCTCACCATGAGCCTTCTGGTCATTGTAGTGCCACAGTTAAAACTCTAGTGAGTACTGCCACGTTGTGTATACTTGCGCCTTACATCCAATGTCTTACTCACTTTGCTGCTCAAATAGTTACTCGTGAAACACGACCTCCTGCCCCTAGCGCCGGTCGTCGTTTGACTTCAGCAGGTCCACTTTGCAGCTTCAGGGCTCTCCCACGGCCGGGACCAGCCGTTTTCATATCCAACAAACAAGTTTGCCCAAGAAGGAGAGCCACATACAGGAGGTAAGTTTTGCCGTTTTTATTCCACGATGATGCAGCAAGGCAGCAAGGAAATCCATAAATTAAAATAAACAGACTGTTGCCTGACGCGTTTCATGCTTGCTCGCATTTCTTCAGAGGCAGTCTTCTGGCACACAGCATGATGCGGTGACGGTATTTTATAATCCTTTTCACCTGTCATGTGGGCGGAGGCTCGCCATGAGCCTTCTGGTCATTGTAGTGCCACAGTTAAAACTCTAGTGAGTATTGCCACGTTGTGTATACTTGTGCCTTACATCCAATGTCTTACTCACTTTGCTGCTCAAATAGTTACTCGTGAAACACGACCTCCTGCCCCTAGCGCCGGTCGTCGTTTGACTCCAGCAGGTCCACTTTGCAGCTTCAGGGCTCTCCCACGGCCGGGACCAGCCGTTTTCATATCCAACAAACAAGTTTGCCCAAGAAGGAGAGCCACATACAGGAGGTAAGTTTTGCCGTTTTTATTCCACGATGATGCAGCAAGGGCGTGACCCTGGAACTCACTAAGTGCGGGGAATACAGTCTTGCAGCGGCAGTTGGAAAGCCATTGAGGAAGGGAACGAGATTCCCGAAACGCGTCTGGCTGAATCTGTATGCTGATGCTCTTTCCGCGCTGCTACCTGTTGGCAAGTTGTTCCCAATAACGGATGAAACACGTATCTGCCGTTTGGCTTCCTTTCATCGGGGCTACCTTGTGTGTGTGGAATTTTGAGCGGCTTAGTCCAAGCCGCGAAAGGAGGGCCACCGCTGGTGAGCGGGACTACGCTGACACCAAATGATGTCAGCACATTGTAGGAGGCAGTTTCATCGGGGACAATTGAAAAGCAAGACAGGGCGCAACACGGGACTGTGCATCGACCCACATGGGTTTTTACTTCCAGTTTAATATTGCCCTACAAGACTGACTCACTGGAGAATACTCTTTCGCACTACAGGAACCATCATGCCTTGTCGGCGACGCCCACTGGGGCGTGACCCTGGAACTCACTAAGTGCGGGGAATACAGTCTTGCAGCGGCAGTTGGAAAGCCATTGAGGAAGGGAACGAGATTCCCGAAACGCGTCTGGCTGAATCTGTATGCTGATGCTCTTTCCGCGCTGCTACCTGTTGGCAAGTTGTTCCCAATAAAGGATGAAACACGTATCTGCCGTTTGGCTTCCTTTCATCGGGGCTACCTTGTGTGTGTGAAATTTTGAGCGGCTTAGTCCAAGCCGCGAAAGGAGGGCCACCGCTGGTGAGCGGGACTACGCTGACACCAAATGATGTCAGCACATTGTAGGAGGCAGTTTCATCGGGGACAATTGAAAAGCAAGACAGGGCGCAACACGGGACTGTGCATCGACCCACATGGGTTTTTACTTCCAGTTTAATATTGCCCTACAAGACTGACTCACTGGAGAATACTCTTTCGCACTACAGGAACCATCATGCCTTGTCGGCGACGCCCACTGGGGCGTGACCCTGGAACTCACTAAGTGCGGGGAATACAGTCTTGCAGCGGCAGTTGGAAAGCCATTGAGGAAGGGAACGAGATTCCCGAAACGCGTCTGGCTGAATCTGTATGCTGATGCTCTTTCCGCGCTGCTACCTGTTGGCAAGTTGTTCCCAATAAAGGATGAAACACGTATCTGCCGTTTGGCTTCCTTTCATCGGGGCTACCTTGTGTGTGTGAAATTTTGAGCGGCTTAGTCCAAGCCGCGAAAGGAGGGCCACCGCTGGTGAGCGGGACTACGCTGACACCAAATGATGTCAGCACATTGTAGGAGGCAGTTTCATCGGGGACAATTGAAAAGCAAGACAGGGCGCAACACGGGACTGTGCATCGACCCACATGGGTTTTTACTTCCAGTTTAATATTGCCCTACAAGACTGACTCACTGGAGAATACTCTTTCGCACTACAGGAACCATCATGCCTTGTCGGCGACGCCCACTGGGGCGTGACCCTGGAACTCACTAAGTGCGGGGAATACAGTCTTGCAGCGGCAGTTGGAAAGCCATTGAGGAAGGGAACGAGATTCCCGAAACGCGTCTGGCTGAATCTGTATGCTGATGCTCTTTCCGCGCTGCTACCTGTTGGCAAGTTGTTCCCAATAAAGGATGAAACACGTATCTGCCGTTTGGCTTCCTTTCATCGGGGCTACCTTGTGTGTGTGAAATTTTGAGCGGCTTAGTCCAAGCCGCGAAAGGAGGGCCACCGCTGGTGAGCGGGACTACGCTGACACCAAATGATGTCAGCACATTGTAGGAGGCAGTTTCATCGGGGACAATTGAAAAGCAAGACAGGGCGCAACACGGGACTGTGCATCGACCCACATGGGTTTTTACTTCCAGTTTAATATTGCCCTACAAGACTGACTCACTGGAGAATACTCTTTCGCACTACAGGAACCATCATGCCTTGTCGGCGACGCCCACTGGGGCGTGACCCTGGAACTCACTAAGTGCGGGGAATACAGTCTTGCAGCGGCAGTTGGAAAGCCATTGAGGAAGGGAACGAGATTCTCGAAACGCGTCTGGCTGAATCTGTATGCTGATGCTCTTTCCGCGCTGCTACCTGTTGGCAAGTTGTTCCCAATAAAGGATGAAACACGTATCTGCCGTTTGGCTTCCTTTCATCGGGGCTACCTTGTGTGTGTGAAATTTTGAGCGGCTTAGTCCAAGCCGCGAAAGGAGGGCCACCGCTGGTGAGCGGGACTACGCTGACACCAAATGATGTCAGCACATTGTAGGAGGCAGTTTCATCGGGGACAATTGAAAAGCAAGACAGGGCGCAACACGGGACTGTGCATCGACCCACATGGGTTTTTACTTCCAGTTTAATATTGCCCTACAAGACTGACTCACTGGAGAATACTCTTTCGCACTACAGGAACCATCATGCCTTGTCGGCGACGCCCACTGGGGCGTGACCCTGGAACTCACTAAGTGCGGGGAATACAGTCTTGTAGCGGCAGTTGGAAAGCCATTGAGGAAGGGAACGAGATTCCTGAAACGCGTCTGGCTGAATCTGTATGCTGATGCTCTTTCCGCGCTGCTACCTGTTGGCAAGTTGTTCCCAATAAAGGATGAAACACGTATCTGCCGTTTGGCTTCCTTTCATCGGGGCTACCTTGTGTGTGTGATATATATATATATATATATATATATATATATGCTAATGTTGGGAGGGGGGCCACGCGGCCCCCTCCTGGAGCCAGTGATGGCCCTGGGGACCACCACCCCCCATGGCCGGCTCCTGCACTGTCCCGTGGTGCCCACCCCCGGGACACTGCTGTTTGCAATGACAGGGCACGTTTGCACATTGGTGAAGGGAGGGGGCGGGGCCTGAGGTGACGTGTGCAAACGGTCCCTGTGGCGCGTTTTAAGTTGGGGAATTAATTCCTCTTCAATCATGAGGGTCCCTGGGTGCCAACTAGCCCATCGGATACCTCCAGTAAGCGCCACAGAGCTGCGTTGCAAAGAGGTGTAAAAAGGGACATGGCCTCTGAACACCTCTCTGCAACCCAGCTCCCTGGCGCTTACTGGAGGTACCTTGTGGGCTAGTTGGACCCCAGGGACCCTGAAGATTCAAGGGGACTTAATCCCCCAACTTAAAACGCACCACGTGGCGCGTTTGCACAGTGGTGAAGGAAGGGGGCGGGGCCTGTAGTGACATGTGTGCAAACACGCCCTGTGGCGCGTTTTAAGTTTGGGGCTTTGTTTGTGTAACCTGCGGGCTGCCAGTCATACCGGACAATCACTCACCTGCCCCAACGTCCTGTCTGAGCCTGGGGCTGCTTGCTGTCGGTCTCCCTTGCCACCGCTGCCTGAACCATCGCACGGCCGCTGAGAGGGGAGACTACAGCTCCCAGGTCACCCTGCTGCCAAACTCACGACCACTTCTGCCCCCGGAGGCGCTTAAAGGAGAGACGCTCCTACGGTGGAGCGGGGGCTTTGTTTGTGTAACCTGCGGGCTGCCAGTCATACCGGACAATCACTCACCTGCCCCAACGTCCTGTCTGAGCCTTGGGCTGCTTGCTGTCGGTCTCTCTTGCCGCCGCTGCCTGAACCATCGCGCGGCCGCTGAGAGGGGAGACTACAGCTCCCAGGTCACCCTGCTGCCAAACTCACGACCACTTCCGCCCCCGGAGGCGCTGAAAGGAAAGACGCTCCTACGGTGGAGCGGGGGCTTTGTTTGTGTAACCTGCGGGCTGCCAGTCATACCGGACAATCACTCACCTGCCCCAACGTCCTGTCTGAGCCTGGGGCTGCTTGCTGTCGGTCTCCCTCGCCGCCGCTGCCTGAACCATCGCGCGGCCGCTGAGAGGGGAGACTACAGCTCCCAGGTCACCCTGCAGCCAAGCTCACGACCACTGCGCCCACTTCCACGCCCGCAGGCGCTTAAAGGAGAGACGCTCCTACGGCGGAGCAGGGCTTTGTTTGTGTAACATGCGGGCTGCCAGTCATACCGAACAACCACTCACCTGCCCCAACGTCCTGTCTGAGCCTGGGGCTGCTTGCTGTCGGTCTCCCTCGCCGCCGCTGCCTGAACCATTGCGCGGCCGCTGAGAGGGGAGACTACAGCTCCCAGGTCACCCTGCTGCCAAACTCACGACCACTTCCGCCCACTTCTGCGCCCGGAGGCGCTTAAAGGAGAGACGCTCCTTCCGCGTCGCGGGACGTGCGCGGGCGACGCCGGGAGAAGCCCGGGACAAGGGCGGGGCCACCTGCGGCCGTCAGGGGCCAGAAGAGGCCGGGCTGGCCCACTCTCTTCGCAGGACATTAATTCACTGAGACTCATTTTGTTTTATTTAGTCCGCTTTTATTTGCATTCAAATGGTTGTGCCTACAAGGAGAATTAGTAGTACTTTAGACCATAGTTCACTCAAAGGGTGATTATGGACATTGTCTTGTTGATCCTATACCCTGATTGTTGCTTAAACAAAGTCTATTGATTTCGCGCATCTAGGGTGAAAGTTCTCGTGTTCTTTTTACAATATATCGGTTTGCTGAGGCTAGGGAGTACGATATGGGGAGGCGGAAGATCCCACAGAAGGCGGACAGCCTTAAATGTGTAACAAGGGCGAACGTCTCTACGATACTTGCCTATCTGTTGAGAGCTGCCTCTGCGCTTGATAAAGAAATAGAACTGGTAAACAGACGGTTATCTAGATCACCCTCTATGGGCATCTCCCTTCTACCTGGTGATAAAAACAATGTAGATGAGGTTGATATAGAGGTACTTGACGGGTCCCAGTTATCATGTGCCGGGTTGGAGTTTGGGAATTGGCAAGATATATCCCTCCTGGAAGTAAACCCCCTGTGCTTTCCCCGGTTGTAACCATTGTACCAAGACAAGCAATGTGTTACTGACGGTGGAACCTGCAGCCCGGCGATCTCCTGATATATCTTCAGAAATAACAAGCTTTAAGGATAGATCCGAGGAGTGCAGAGGTCCAAGTAACACAACAAGTAAGATAGCAGGGGGGGGTAAAAGGAAATCAAAGCCCATTGGGGGTCCCGCAATAAAAGCCAAATCAAATATATCCTCCAAACTTGGCTCGAAGAACCCTCAATTGTCTCTCTTACTGGGGAATTCTGCACAGCAGCAGCTTCAGGATGCTCTAATAAAAGCTTTGGGCAGTTTAATGGATAGTAAGCGGGCCCCAGTATGGGAAAAGTTGAAAGTTATGGAGAAACTTTTACTGGAATAGAGTAAACCGCCAACTATGCCTACAAGGGACCCAGTAAATCCCAGTCACCCACACATGAAGGGACCAGTGAACCAACATTGCCCTGTAAATAGAGACCAACCTGATAGTATAGTTAGTAGGGATACGATTTCCAATGGTCCACTAAGAGTAGTTACAAATAAGCAGGGGCCAAATTATGTCACAGAGGTTCATGCACCAAGTTTGTTACAGTCTGATGTAACTCAGTCAAAGCGGGAACAGCCCGTGCTGAGCAAAAACAGACATAGTAATCATGAAGTTATTCATTTACCTCCACAATCGACCCCCTTGGTGATAGTCTTGTGTAATGTGCCACCTCCATCTGCGGGATCTAGAGAGAACTTTACGCAGCTAAAAAATAAGGTAACTCACTGGTTATCCAATAATACCTCCATGGCACTTAATATAGAACGAAATATAATCATGGCCCGTCGTGTCGACTGGATAGGGAAGTCCAGGAAACAGGGGGTGGGCGATTGTGTTGTTGTAAATTTTAATAGCCCCCTTGTTGCGGAATGCATTATTAGGGACACCTACTCGGATGTACCCCTTGGCGACTCGGGAATTCGGGTGCTTCCGCTTGGTTATTTCTATAAAGATTCCCCAGATAGGGCCTTAGCTAGTGGGGCGCAGGCCCATAGATTACATAGATTATCATCCAAAGGGAGAGGGGAAATTTTACATCCAACAAGGGGCCATTTGCGCCCGAATACCACAGGGACGGAACTCTCAAACAGACTCACAGCCTTATCCAGATTGGACGACTGTGACTGACTTCCTGCCAACATGGAGGGTGAGGGAAATGGTTTGCAGCACGGGGTTTCTCCTGTAACCCTCGAACAAACTACCATGCAGACAGGTGGGGCCCAGTCTTGGCCAACTGGAGATTATATTGAGACTATATCGGTGACCTCTGTTAATATGTTACTCCCACATAATGGTATTTACAACATTCTATCGTGGAATGTTGCTGGTTTATCCAGTAAAGTTAGGGACCCTTTGTTCCTACAATTTATTAGACAATTTACCGTGATCTGTCTTCAAGAAACTTGGTTGGTGGCCAGTGATTTATATTTGAAGGGCTATAAGGTCTTTTATGTTCCTGCATCCCCTTCTTTGAGTGGTAGAGCCAAGGGCGGATTGGCTATTTTCATCTCTCTAGCAGTGCCCAGTAGGGTTCATCTTATACTATCATCTAGGCCAAATACTCAAGTAATTGTCTTGGGGAAGGGAACTGAAAGCCTTGGAATTGTAATTTTTATAACCCCCCCAGATACAACCCGTTATAGAAGTTCGATTGCCCTGTTGGGTTCTACTTTGAGGGAAGTTGGAGGCTTGCTACTACAGAAATTAATGGTTATGGGAGATTTTAATGTCCACCCTTGTGGTAACCCTTTAACAACTGTTACATCAGAACTGGGTTGTGCAAGAATAAGGGGCTTTCATTTTGAACATACATACCAGGGGGCCAAGTTAAATAATTTCTTAGATGACTTTGACTTGGTCCCATCTATTTCTCTCGTGTCCCCTTTCAGCACGCAAATTATTCCCTCTTTTAAAGGCGGAAGAAGCGGCTCCTTTGTGGACTATATCTTGATTTCCTCTGGTATTCTCGACCGATTTCAGGGGTATGAAATAATGGAGAGCGCATTTAGCGACCACAATCCGGTGTGTGTATCAATTGGTGGTAGGCCATTGGCCACACAATCAAGGGTGTCCGTGCCAGCTCAAGTGAGTCTGACGGATGGGCGCCGTCGCTTGAGGTGGCATCAGGTTGCTCCTGATTCACTCCAAAGCAAGGTACAGGAGTCATGTTCTATAGAATTAACTTCTTGTGTGACACCTGGTATTGAATCGAATGTCATTCTTAACTTGTTTGCCTCCATTACCACTAAGATTGGTGACATCTTAAGTGCCCCGGTTACTAACCCTAAACTTACAGACCCAAGATGGTTTGACTCAAACTGTTCTAGGGCAGGGAGGAAATTAAAGGAAGCTTTAAAAATGGTCCCGCGAAATAAAGACTTAATTGGTGTTTGCCGCCATGAGTATAAAAAAGCCCTGGCCGCCTGAAAAAGTGTAATTAAAGATGGGGTGTGGAGGGACCTGTTGGAGGCAAGTACCTTGGGGAACAGCTCTAAATTTTGGGATATAATTAATCAACCATTGTTTGAGAATTCTCGGGGTGGTGAAGTAACTACCAATACAACAGAAGATCAATGGGTTTCCCATTTTAAGGATATCTTTAGTGTTTCACAGGACATGGACCTGTCACAGTCCACAACTATCGATAATGTGCCACTAATATTTGAGCTAGCTGAGGTGGAAAAGGTTATTGCAGGTCTTACATGTAACAAAGCGCCAGGGCCGGATGGCATTCCCCCGGACCTATATAAATCTAATCCCAGCTTGTGGGCCCCGGTTCTGCAAGCAGTAATTAATGCTGTGGCTAGGACTGGGTGCCCAGAATCCTGGGGAGTATCTATGATCGTCCCAGTTTTTAAGAAGGGAGATCGCAATAACACTACGTGCTATAGACCGATCTCTCTTCTGGATTCAGTGGTGAAAGTGGTAGGTGGGGTTATATTGGACAGACTTTCAGCTTGGGCCAAAAAAAATAAGATCATGGCAGATATACAGTATGGCTTCCGCCCCGGTCACTCCACTTTAGCCCAGTGTCTAAACCTCTATTTAATTATAGGAAAGTACACAATGGCCCGTCAGGGTACGATCTACATGGCCTTCATGGATCTCTCCTCAGCTTTCGATTGTGTTAATCGGGAGAAGCTGTGGAGGGCCATGAGGGCCATGCGGGTAGAGGAAAACATGGTTAACTTCCTGGAAGACCTACACCGTAAAACCATGGCGAATATTAGATATGCCCAGGATCTCCGGGTATCCAGCAAATTTAACATCAAGAGAGGGGTGCGCCAGGGATGTATCCTGGCCCCCTTTCTCTTTAATCTGTACATTAATGACCTGGAGAAATATCTTGTTAACACCGGGACTGATTTTCCCTGTGTAGGGAAACGGGGTCTTCCCGTTTTGCTTTACGCCGATGATGCTGTTCTCATTGCGAGAACAGCTAGGGGTTTACAGATCCTACTAGAGGCCTTTCAGCGCTTTATGGCAGAGCGGGACTTAAACATCAATAATGCAAAATCCTTTATCATGCAGGTTGGCACCCGTCCCAAGACCCAGTATCCTTTTAGAGTGGGTAATGAAAAGGTTCCAATAACCCGATCCTTTTGTTACTTAGGGGTGTTGTTTGATGACACCCTCAAATGGGGCCCACTCCTCCAGAGGGGAGGTCACCAGGGCAAATACTGCCATATTTAATTTTGCCTCAAAAATGGGTAAGCGGCCAGTGGCGGCACTGCTGAAATTGTATCAGGTCAAAAGTGTAGCGATAGCTAGCTACGGCAGTGAAATTTGGGGTTATGTTGCCTTGGGCGCACTCCAAACAGTGGAGAATGCTTTCTTAAAACGTTTACTGGGGTTGCCTAACAGTACATCAAATGCGGTGGTACATGAGGAATTGGGAGTGCAAGTTTTAAGTGATGTACTGGCCCTACGCCACCTACTATTTTGGTTAAACTGCTGGTTGAATAAGGAGTTGGTTCTTACCCACCAGATTCTCTCTGAAATAATGAATTTAGATCACAGATTATGCATCCCATGGGTAAGGTACATAAAAAATTGATGTGAGGAGCTGGGACGGCCGGATCTTTTTTATAAATCTGACCGGATTATTAAACAGGATGTTGCCTCCACAAAGAATTCTTTTTTCCTACTAAGGTCTATGTGTAGAGAAGATCAAGAACTAGGCAAACAGAGTGTCCGTAGTCATTTACTGTTGAAAACTCACATGGGCATCGTGCCATATCTTACGTACTCCATTTATAACCCATGAACGTTTTTTACTCACAAGATTCCGGTTAAACTATTTACATTTGTTATTAGCAGTACCAAAAGGTGGTCATAGAGGCCAAGTGTTAGCACCCTGTGGCTGCGACCATAAGTCTCCGCAGGATTTGCTTCACTTTGTGTTTTTTTGCAATTTTTATGTCGGTTCTCGCCGATATTTTTTATTTCCTCTTTTAAAAAAACTGAAATGTTCCCAAGTCCGCCCCGCATTCCTTTATTTACAACTGCTCCACCCAGAATGTATTTTATTTGTGGTAGGATTTTTAAAAACCGTCGTTAGGATCAGAAATAGTCTATCCGATTAAATTGATTATGTATGACGCACCTCTTTTAAAAAAAAAAGTGTGTGTGTTGTGTGTACCCTGAAGAATCTTGTACATTGTAATAATTTGTATAATCTGTGTTGAGTCTCGTGTGAAATAATGTTGGGATGTTCTACTTGCTTGGTATACTCCTGTTGAATTGTTTTAATATGTTTTTAATTATGTATCTTTTATGGTTTTAAAACTTAAAACCGAATAAAGTATTTTGAAAGTGAAATGTGCAAACACGCCCTGTGGCACGTTTTAAGTTGGGGAATTAATTCCCCTTCAATCCTGAGGGCCCCTGGGGGTCAACTAGCCCACCAGGTACCTCCAGTAAGTGCCAGAGGCCAGTGTTGCAGAGACGTGGTCCAGGCCATGCCCCTTTTTACACCTCTCTGCAATGCAGCTCTGTGGCGCTTACTGGAGGTACCTGGTTGGCTAGTTGGACCCCAGGGACCGTCGGGATTCAAAGGGACTTAATCTCCCAACTTAAAACGGCCGTCTGAACAAGTTGTGAGCACAGGATGATTTTGTAACAAGGCCTCTTTCTGCTCCTCTGTTGGTTCTTTCTGCAGATGTCTTGCTTCTTCCTGCACTTTTCTTCATCTTTGTGGACTTCTGTTGCTTCTTTCTGCATTTCTTTTGCTTCTTTCTGTGCGTTTTTTTCTTCTTTCTTCACATGTCCTACCTCTGTAGGCATAGTGGGAAACTAGCATTTGAAAAAGCTTTGAAATTAACTGAAAAAACATAGGTTTCAGGCATGTTATAGTTTGAAATTAGCAGATACCCAACTGATCCTCTCCCTCACCAACGACTCCACCTCCGCCAGAGCCAGCTTCCAGGACGGAATGAAAGACATCGCAGACTGGATGAAGCTCAGCCGCTGAAACTGAACTCAGACAAGACGGAAGTCCTCATCCTCGGCCCATCCATCTCCGCCTGGGACGACTCCTGGTGGCCCCCTGCTCTGGGCCCCCCACCCAAGCCCACGGACCACGCACGCAACCTGGGCTTCATCCTTGACTCCTCCCTCACGATGGCCAGGCAAGTCAACGCCGTTACCTCCTCCTGCTTCAACACATTCCGCAGGCTCCGTAAGATCTTCCGCTGGATCCCCACTGGAACCAGGAAAATGGTCACCCAGGCCCTCGTCACCAGCCGTCTGGACTACGGGAACGCCCTCTACGCTGGGACCACCGCCAAACTAAAGAAAAGACTCCAGCGCATCCAGAACGCCTCAGCACGACTCGTCTTGGACATCCCCCGACACAGCCACATCTCTGCCCACCTGAGGGACCTGCACTGGCTCCTCGTCAGCAAGAGGATCACGTTCAGACTCCTCACCCACGCACACAAGGCTCTCCACGACTTGGGCCCGAATACCTCAACAACAGCCTCACGTTCTACATGCCAACCCGCCAGCTCCGCTCCGCCAGCCTCGCCCTCGCCACTGTCCCACGGATCCGCAGAACCACCACCGGAGGAAGATCCTTCACCTACCTGGTGGCCAAGACCTGGAACACCCTCCCCACCCACCTACGACTCACCCAGGACCATCTCTGCTTCAGGAAGCAACTCAAGACCTGGCTTTTCGAGCAGTACCCCCCCCCCCCCCCCCCCCCCCCCCCCAGCACCTTGAGACCCTAGCGGGTGAGTAGCGCGCTTTACAAATACTCTTGATTGATTGATTGATTTAAAAAACCTTTGAAATTCCCTATATTTATTGCATGACCCGTCTTACCCCGTGGTTATTCTATTCCCTTGGCGCCTGACGGTTTTAAATACCTAGGGATCTTCGTTACTTCGGACCCAAAACTATTCTATGACCATAACCTAAAAGGTCCACTGCAAAGATTACATGATGATATTTCTCATTGGAGGTCACTGCCGCTGTCCCTCCCCGGTAGGGCCACCCTGTTCAAAATGTTGGCCCTCCCGCGCTTTTTATATGCTTTTCAGAACTGCCCTTTTCCTATTGCGGAGTCATTTTTTACTGCGCTGGAGGGAGACATGCGCCTGCTATTGTGGGACGGAAGGGCTCCTCGCATCGCAGGCAGGCGACCCGGTGGCAGAGGGTTCGCGACTGCTAGCTGGAGTGTTACTTGTATTTTTAAAAAGTTGCTTGTATTTTTATAAAATTTGCCTTGCTGACTACGAGCGTAGGCGCGCTTTGTTTTAAATTTGTGTGTCTAACCCACCTCAAAGTTAACAGGTTACTAACTTGGTTTTTCTCCCTCCTGAGGCTCGGCGGTCGGTGGTGGGCTGAACGTCCTGGCGGGCTCCCACCGATCGCGGGCGCCATCTTGGCTTGGGCTTGTCCAGGTGACCGAGACTTGGGACACACACCCCGCGCTCCTCCCCTATTTAGGAGTCATTTCCTCCTTCCTCCAGTGATTGCAGGCAGGCGACCCGGTGGCAGAGGGTTCGCGACTGCTAGCTGGAGTGTTACTTGTATTTTTAAAAAGTTGCTTGTATTTTTATAAAATTTGCCTTGCTGACTACGAGCGTAGGCGCGCTTTGTTTTAAATTATTGCAAAACCTGTGTCTAACCCACCTCAAAGTTAACAGGTTACTAACTTGGTTTTTCTCCCTCCTGAGGCTCGGCGGTCGGTGGTGGGCTGAACGTCCCGGCGGGCTCCCACCGATCGCGGGCGCCATCTTGGCTTGGGCTTGTCCAGGTGACCGAGACCTGGGACACACCCCCCGCGCTCCTCCCCTATTTAGGAGTCATTTCCTCCTTCCTCCAGTGATTGCAGGCAGGCGACCCGGTGGCAGAGGGTTCGCGACTGCTAGCTGGAGTGTTACTTGTATTTTTAAAAAGTTGCTTGTATTTTTATAAAATTTGCCTTGCTGACTACGAGCGTAGGCGCGCTTTGTTTTAAATTATTGCAAAACCTGTGTCTAACCCACCTCAAAGTTAACAGGTTACTAACTTGGTTTTTCTCCCTCCTGAGGCTCGGCGGTCGGTGGTGGGCTGAACGTCCCGGCGGGCTCCCACCGATCACGGGCGCCATCTTGGCTTGGGCTTGTCCAGGTGACCGAGACCTGGGACACACCCCCGCGCTCCTCCCCTATTTACACAGCCACTATGTGTCAGCGCAGCGGACGAGCGCAGCGGGCGCGACGAAGGCGCGCCGAAGTGGCGCCTAAGTCAAGCCCGTCTGCGCCCGTCCGCGGCCGGACGGGGCTAGGGGCACCTCACTATAGTCAAATCCTTGTGTATTCCTCTCTGGACCTTTGCACTCTTCAGGGGGATTGGCCACTGTCTGATACCACTATGAACCATATTGCTTCACTTGGCCTCTGTTCGAGCCGCCCTACTATATCTCCCTCTGTTCTTCCACAGCCCTTCCTTGTTTCCCTCCCCCTGGGGTCCTCTCCCTCCCCCCCTTGTTAACTGTTTGTCTGTTGAATACTAGATCCGCTGTTAGTCACCATCACGAGCTGTTTGTTTTGCTCTACACTACTCAACCAGATCTCTTATTTCTCACGGAGACTTGGTTCTCCCAGTCCTCTCTCCCTTCTTTACTTGCGGCTCTCCCCCCATCTTACTGTGCCCTCCGGGCTGACCGGCCGGCAGGTAAACTCGGTGGTGGCGTTGCCCTTATCTTTCGTTCTGAATATCAATTCCAGCGCCTCCCCTCCTCCCCTATTGCGGCCACCGATCATTTACTTATTCGTTCTTCTGCCTTTTCTCCTCCTCTCACCTGTTTGTTGGTGTATCGACCCCCCCAGTCTACTCCCTCCTTTCTTTCTGATTTTCAGGGCCTCCTATCTACCATCTCGGTCAATAATTCGTCAGCCCTGGTACTCGGGGATATCAATTTTTGGCCTTCTGACCCTCGAGAATGTGCGTCTTCCAAAGATTTCACGGAGACACTGCGTGAGCTCAACTTTATCTCCCATGTCCACGCCCCAACGCACACCCATGGACACATCCTTGACCAGGTCTGGTCCCTCAACTGTCCAGTTCTATCTTTGTCTATTGCCCCCTGTCCCTGGTCCGATCACTTTTTGATTTCCTTTTCCCTTTGCTTGAGCCCAGTAAAAAAAACCCAGTTGGAGAAGAACTTATGGGCTCGAAATTGGAACCGCGTGAATGTGTCACTCCTTTCGTCTACCCTCTCGGCTTCCCCGCCCAATCTGCAGGAACTTCCTTCCTCTTTACAAGCAGAGAATATTAATGCCTGGCTTGCGAGTGGCTGCGACCCGGTGGCCCCACTTCGACGGATCACAATTAGAAGACTCAAGGAGGCCAATTGTTGGTTCACTGAGGAGCTAAAATCACTCAAGTTGGGGGTTCGCCAGGCGGAGCGTTCGTGGAGAAGGGCCTACTGCTCCAAGCTGAAACTTCATTTTCTATCTCGCTTAGGGGAATATAAAAGAGCCATTCTCTCCACTAAAAAGTCCTATTTTTCACATAAAATACTGACCGCAGAGAACCAGCCTAAGGAAATTTTTTCCATTGTCCACGATCTGGCGTTCTCTGATAGAACCTCTTTGAAACCCACCCCGACCCAACACTTGTGCGACTCCTTGAACAACTATTTTTTGGAGAAAATTGAGACCATCAAAACCAATATCCCCTTCCCCTCCCTGTCCTATGTAGACCCTTGTCCCCCCCCTCCTGATGTCTATCTGTCTTCTATTCCGCCCCTTACTGAAGATTCTTTTCTTGCCATCCTCCCCAAAGTCAAGTCTGGCTCCCCTGTTGATATCTGCCCTGCCCGCATTCTTCGTCAAATCTACTCTGCATGTACCCTGCCCCCTCTCTCCTTCCTGAACTGCTCCCTTGCGCAGGGAGTTGTCCCCCCTCTTTTGAAAGCAGCCACCATTGTTCCCATCTTGAAGAAGCCAGGGGCTGACCCCTCCTCCCTAACTAATTATCGCCCCATTTCTTTGCTACCTTTTCTGGGCAAGGTGCTGGAACGCCACGTCACCGCAGTTTTCAGCACATTTGTAGAGGAGAATGGGGGGTTAGCCCCCCGCCAAGCTGGCTTTCGGGCTAGACACTCCACTGAGGCTGTGGTGGTGTCGGTCTTGGATAATCTGAGAGAGGGCCTAGACTCTGACCAACCACAGGAGCTGATCCTCCTGGACCTGTCCGCCGCCTTTGACACGGTGGATCATTCCATTCTTCTTGTGTCAGGGCGGCGGGTATCGGGGGGACAGCCCTTGTCTGGCTCTCCTCTTTTTTGAGAGACCGCACCCAGGCGGTTCAGTTGGGAGATTTCTCCTCTACCTCTCTTCCGATCTCATGTGGGGTCCCCCAGGGTTCTTCTCTTTCCCCTCTTCTGTTTAATTTATATATCGCCCCCTTGATTTTTGCTCTTCAGAAGCTGGAGGTCGCCGTCTATAATTATGCCGACGACCTCCAGCTCATCTTTAATCTTTCCTCTTCCTCTCACTCTGTCTCCAACTTTCACTCGGTGATGTCTTTCATCATGAATCATAATCATCTTAAACTGAACCCGGACAAGACTGAGCTAGTCTTGACGGGGGGTTCATCCAGCCCCTGGAATTCTTTGTTTTGGCCTCCTTCTTTAGGTTCCCCTCCCTCTCCTTCTTCTTCCGTTAAAACTCTGGGCATTAAACTCAATGACCATCTCACTCTCCATTCTCAGATCGGGTCTGTTGTTTCCGCTTGTTTCCTAACTCTTCGTACCATTCGCACTGTTTCCCGTTTCTTTTCCTTTTCTGCACGTAAACTTATCTTGTCCGCTCTGGTCATCTCCCGTTTAGACTACGGGAATGCCCTATATAACGGCATCCCGGCTTATAGTCTACGGAGATTGCAATTGGTACAAAACCAGGCGGCCCGCTTAGTTTACTCTCTCCCCAGATTTCATCGTGTTACTCCTCTGCTCAAGGAACTCCATTGGCTCCCGGTTCGTGAGCGTGCATTATTCAAACTGGGATGCATGGCTTTCTTGGCCCGTCTGGGTCTGGCTCCCGCCTTCATCTCCTCGGCGGTACAGCCCTACGTGCCCTGTAGAGAATTGCGCTCATCTTCCCTCTGCTTACTCACTGTACCACGTTTCAAGCGCAAGAAATGGGGTGGAGCCAAATTCTCTTACCTGGCCCCAGTGTTTTGGAACTCCCTTCCCATTCACCTCAGATCCTCCACCCAGTATCTTTCTTTTCGTAAGTTACTTAAAACCTTCCTCTTTTCCCAAGCTTTTCATCTGTAACTCCTCTCCCATTTCAGCTTAGCGGTCCTTTTTTTTGGTTTCCATCTATGCCTGTACTTATAAGCGCCAAGGAACCGCATGGTGTACGTCGCGCTATATAAATACTTTAAATTCATCGCTCTCCGTAAACTCACCAAGGGATGGTATGACGGTGGCATTGCCCTGCCCGATATGCGCTTGTATTATTGGGCATCCCAGCTGGTGGCTGTCAATTCTTGAAACCACGGACCACCCACAAACCCAGCTTTTCATCTGGAGAGATATCAAACGGGACGTGAAGGTTACTTGGGGGCCCTATACAGTAAACCCGTTCGTAACCGCTATGTCGGTCCGATGCGCCAAACGACAGCCTTATGGCACCGGGCCACAAAAAGTCTGGGATGGTCCGATAGGTTTGCCAAAGCCACTCCCCTCTGGTCCTCTCAGGCCCTTGGCTCCCTATGCTTCCACCTGGGTTTCGATAAATGAGACACTATAGGCATATCCACCCTAGGAGACAAGTTACACAAAAGGATGCCCCTCTCCTTTCCTGAGCTTCAGAAGAAACATGCACTTACACAAGGGGAAACCTTTCGGTATCTTCAGATTAAACATGCCATTCTCACGACCGTACCCAACCTCCCGTCCCTCCCCGAGGCCTCACCCCTCGAAGACAGATTGCTCTCTGAACCCCTTCTGGCAAAGGCTATCTCCTGCACATACCGCAAGCTCTGTAATAACTTACCTGACTCTTTCCAGGCCCTGTGTGACAAATGGGAGGGGATGTGGAACGTCTAGAAGAGGAAGACTGGCGTATGGCGTTGATGTTCCTGCGGGAGTCAGCCATTAGTCATCGTTTCCACATGATACAACTTAAAATCCTTTATAGGGCATACATGTCCGGTCCCCTACTGGCGAAAATCGGCAGGCGCCCAAACGACTTATGTCTGCGGGGCTGCGGCCTAACTGGTACTTTCTATCATACCCTGTGGGACAGCCCCATGGTTCAGCTCCTGTTGACTAGGGCGATCAAGAAAATGGCGGAGGCGCTGGGGAAGCCGATCCCACTGACACCTAGGGGAGGGCTCCTTAATATATGGGAGGCGACGGATCTGACGGAGATAGAACATCAGTGGTTGCCCCTCGGATGTCTTCTCATCAAAGGGTCCATAGCGATTAAGTGGGGTTCTCCTGATCGTCCTCTGGTGGTGGGTTGGACCACAGAAATGGATAGGGCTATGGTCGCTGAAAAAACAGTTTACAAACTCAGAGGGTGCCCCAAGAAATGGGACAAGAAGTGGGGTAAATGGAATGCATACAGGGGGGAGATCTGTAGTTCTCCCACTACGGACATGGCCATGGACAGGTCGAGAACTGTGTATAATGACCCAAACTGATCAGTATTGCTTATTGTATTAGTGTATGTATCTTTCTGTGTTGTCCTTTACAGTTTTGTATAATTGCAAATGGACTGGTTTTCAATTGCGTCCTCGATTATTCTGCATTGCTTTGATTTGCCAGATGTCATATTATGATTACCTTTTTGTTTATATGCTTTACATTGCTGAATGTGCTTTGATTTTGTGTTTTCAATACAAATTTAATTTTTAAAAAAACATTGAAATTCACTGGAAAAAACTGAGGTTTTAGGCACGTTATAGTTAGAAATCAGCATTTAAAAAACCTTAGAAATTCAATGAAAAAAACATAGGTTTCAGGGGTGTTAACAGTTAGCTAGACATTTCACTCGTACAAAACCATAAAAATTGCTCTGTTACAGTTAGTTCTGCTAACTATAACTCGCGCCCCTGCAATGCACTGCTGATGACGTCACATATTACATCACTCATGACATGGTCAGTGACATCACTGATGACATCTCAAATGACATCACTGATATCATTCATGTGATAAATTGATGCATCTACTCACACCTTAATATAACCTTTGCTACACCCACTCTAAATTACAGACTGCCATTCTCAAAACCATACACTCCAACAGCAATAACTACATACACACTCACTGATTCTTAGGTTTACACACACAGCTACTAACTCACCTGTACAGTCACTCATTCTTATGGTCACTCAGTACATGACAATCATATGCATTCATACACCTATATAAACACTCACACACCACCACTCATCCATAGAGGTACTCACACACCTAGTCAGTCATACAGATAATTAATCACACTGCCATTTACTCACCTATACAGTTATACCAGGGGTCAAAAAATGTACTCGCCCACTCGCAAATGCGAGTGAGTATCCTGAAGGGCGAGTCAGTTTCAAGGCCTACTTGACCCGCCTGGTGAGTGCTTATCTGGCACTGCAGTAGCAGGTGAACGCTCTAGGGGGCAGCATTACAATGGCGGCAACGACGGCATTCAAGTATCAAGTTCACGCGGTGCGCGGTGCAGGCTCTGGGGGCAGCATGCACGCACCACCTAACTTAGTGGTGGTGGTGTGGTGCCCTGCCTATTGTTTCTGTGGGTCCCAGGGCCGTTAATCTTGTAGAGCGCGAAAGCGCTACGAATGATGGCCCTGGCCTGTCCCCGCGCGCTGTGCTGCTTAAAGTGCAGCAGTGACGCAGCATGCCACCACGCGCGCTCTCTTCAGTGGATTCGGGAGTCGGGACAGAGTGCAGGGGGATTTGGAGGTGAGTCGGTTTTTATATATTGTTTTGTTGCAGGCCTTATCTTAAATTATGACTGCTTGGTGTCATCAACTGTTTCATACTATCCCTGAAAGTGAATGCCTATGGTGAAGGTAGCCTTACCACACACCTAGTTCCAGTGTATCGGAGGTGGGCGTCAGCGATACTTGTTATGAGGACTGTCTTGTTGCCCTGAGTCACACACGCCACACAGAACTGACCAAACACCTTGCAAAATGAGAAATGATTCACTAGTACGCACATCAAATAAATGCTAACATTTTTAACATCTTAAACCTGGATATCTCAATAGCTAACTGTCCCACTTCACAGTATTTTCCCTTGCCATGTTTAGTTTCTGTACCTTTATACTGGCACCTGCCTTATTGTTTCAGTATAATATTGGGCAACTCCAGATGCCGGTTGCTCTCAGTGTGTTGTTAGGTTCATTTATTGCCGCTAGCCTCTCACATAACTCAAGTTTAGGGCTCAGTCAACACCTTGCTCTCGAGTACTAATGCTGTTCTACCCATCCAGGTATTATTCAACACGGCACAGATTGTCAGTTTATTGTGAGGTCCATTCCACCACCTAGAGGCCTCCTCTATATTAATGCTTCCTGTGCCGTTGCCTACTCAGATTGTGTTTATCTTGGCTTCTCTTTTTTCATGTCCACTGCCAGCCTACAACCTTAAGGGTTGCATGTGAACTTCATCTAGAGTGCAGCAATTTGCATTATATTTTCGACCTTTTATTTTCTTTAAGCTTCTGAAATATGAGATAATTTATAACTTACAATATCCTGCGACCTTCAAAAATGCAAAGCTCTTTCATTGGTTTTGTGGCGCCATAGCTTCTTGTCAGATGAACACTGCCTCCTTCCACACTTTGACTAAGAAAGTGCCTGCACGTATAGTTGGCTATGGCATTTTCGACAGTGCTGGGTTGGGTGACACACAGGCATGACCCATAATCATTTTTTTTAATTCCCTTTTTGATGTGTTCAAACGCAGTGTAATATATTAGGCTGTCCTCATTTGCATAGAATTTTACTGTGATTAGGCTTTGCATCAGCTTGTGCGTGGTCTTGCAGAGCTTATCATGCACAGTGTACCACGCACACACTTAATGTTGGCCTTATTAGCTCTTCTCGCATGCCTGTCGTTTAAATAGTTTTTCAGCTTCTCCCTTCCCTGCGTTGCTCATTCCTCTATCAGACACAGAGCTGTACAATTCCATTTAGTTACTCCTCAGGCACCCCTTAGGAGTAGAGTGACTGCCGCCCTATTGTAACAGTGGGGGCATGTGAAAAATTACTTAGTTAAGCACTTCTGTTGTGTGATTTGGAAGCATAGACCCAGAATAAGTACTGCAACCACCCCAATATTAACATTTTATTTCTAAGAGTGATTTCACCACCCTGAATTGCAGATAAATCATTCCAAGGCAGCTCCTCAGTTTCCTCTGTAGATCAGTTAGTATTTATTTTGGAGATTTGTATAGAGAGGATTTTGTTCCTAGAAGCAACAATTCTCTCGTAGTAGCAACAGACTGCATTGTGCTTTCCAGCCATTATGCTGTCACAACTGTAAAACTGATAATGTGGGAAGTACTTGAAAGTAGTGGGGAATACGACAGGGGTTACCAAAGATGACACAAAAAAAAGCAAGATTGCAGAGAAGACAGTCTCCAAAGGCAGTGTTCGAAATCTAATTAATCGACCACATCGAGTCCCTAATTTGCAACATTTGTCTGACTTTGTTTTGTATATCTCTTTTACACCCAAACCATCTAACCAGATATATGCAAGTGTATTAGAACATTGTGTGGTGAATTTACTATGCTGTAATTTGTGAATATTTGTATGTTTTCCTCACCTTCATTGCTTGATTTTGCTTGCAAGAAAGTGTCACTCATCACCTCTAAGGTGCGGATTGTGCACTGATTGTGTGACTGCTAATTACCACACCCCCAGTTTCACCCCAAAAAGTAAGTTTAGGCCCAGAGTTAGGTTTTGGGAGGGGGGGAGTGAGCTTCAGAGACATGATCGTAGATATTGTTTCCGTAAAAAGATGGCGCAATTAATTGCAGGGAACACAGCCTCAGCTGTGCTGCTAGAATCCACAGGGTAGACCCCCAATGTCACATTAAAACTAGAGTATATTGGTTTATCAGTGCCTATTTCTGAATGCCAGGAGTACGTTTTGGGAATGATTAAGGTTGTGTCCAGATCAGAGAGATCTGGTAGCTTTTATTTTTGCTGCGTGCTGGTTATTAGGGAGCAGGATTTTCCATTAAGTGACAGTACTGTGCCGGACCGGAGACATTTTAACTGTTATGTGCGTGCCTGCCTGGCTCAATAGTGTTGCAGCTGGCCCGCTGGTGATCCCATGTGTCTGTTGTGGGTAAGTTGACCTTGGTCCTTGCCTCCTTTTCTTTTGTTAGTCTTGTTGGTGCATTGCTGTGATGTAAGTCCACCATGATCCTGTCTTAGGAATTCGGAACAACTGGTTTGTCCATAGTCCCGTGCCAAAAAGAAAGCTGTCCCATATGAGAGAGCAAACTGTTAAAATGGCACAAGTGCACCTGAGGAGCAAATGCAGTCTTATTTGTGCAAGTCAATTCTGAGGGCAGTCTGAGTGAGTTTTGTTGTGAGGGCTGGGAAATTTCCATAACCGTGACTTAACTGAGAGGAGTGAGCTTGCACGAAGCAACTTATGAGTAGCAGACGTTCAGAAATTAGTACGTTTCGCTGACATAAAGGGCTGCAAATGCACAATTTGGCCCCATTATTTTACTGTTTTTCTTGCAGAGACCGCCGGGTGGTTTGAGCTTGCTCAGTGACTGCCCACTGGCCAACAAACCGTGCCTACAAGCATAGTCTTGCCTTTGGAACCTTATAAGTATTTATTGCAGCACAAATAAATATCCTTGGTGCAACAACATCAACTGTTGCATTTCGTTAAACACTTATAAGGTCCCAAAGGCGAGACCTATTGCCTATGCCAATGCTTAGACCATGTTAAAATTGTACTGAGAATTTTTGTGTTTGCTTAGGGTTTGCACCACCGCTTTGCATCCATTCAGAAGGGCATCGTAAGAAAAAATGTCAAGCGTCACTCCTGTCTCGGGGATCCTGAAGTTACTCATTCCCAGTGGGTAAGGGAGCCAGTACAGTTGGTGTGTTTTTTTATGCGAGCTCTAATAAGTTTAAGCTGAGTGTATTTATTTTCAGTTCTGACTTTAGATAAAGCGTCAGGCAGACCTTTTAATTTTACTGAACAGGTATAACCCTGGCCCCATCTGCATACATATTAGAACCCGCACTTCTCAAGAGCAGATTAGTCCCGATAGTGAGTTATTTCAGTTGAAAGCACTGGTGTTGCACATCGTTCAGGATTGATTAGAGCGCATTCGAAATTGGGGTGCTTTTGTGCGAACCTGAGAGTGCCAGTGAGTTACAGATCTGATCACGCGGTTAAGCAATTGGAGCCATGATCTTTAATTAATTATTGAAAGCAAATGTTTAGCCTTTAGTAGTTTGCAAACTTCATGTTATTTTAAATTAGTTACAGTTATTGTTTTTGATTCTAGCTCAGAGCGGACAGAAGCAGTGCTGGCAGCTATCTTGTGAGGACAAGGCAGACAACAGGTAGAGAGTGCTGCTGCAATGGCAGATACCAGGTTGTGGTTGGGAAAAACCACTGGAGCTAAAACTCCAATGAATAATCCAGGAGAGAGTTCAGCAGTTGGGAAAAGGAAGTCATTAGAAGAAATCCACCAAAAGCAAAGGGAGCATGATCAAACAAAAAGACAGAGTTGTACAACAGAAATGGCTTGAAGATTTCAAGTGGGCAGTGATTAAAGAAAAGGAAAGTAACTGAGCTGTCCTAGTCGAGACCAGTTTTAAAAAATGTCAAGTTTTGTATTGTGGAGTTTGCAGGAAATTTCCTCATCTCGCAGATACTAAATCTTCCCTATATGTTAGTGTGACAGACAAATTTAAAAGGGAGACGTTGGAATGGCACAACAAGAGCAAATCACATGAAAAATGCATATTACATGAAGCTGCAATTCAAACCCCACAGGAGACCTGTATAGCCAAATCAATCACAAAAATGCATGAAAGAAATATCAGGCACTTAAACATTTTATTTAATACAGCCTATTATCTTGCAAAAGAAGGTGAGGCTTTTATTAAGTTTCCAAAACTCTGCAAACTGCAGACATAGAACAATCCTGACTGGAATTTCGAAAATTATACAAATGATCATGCATGCTGTAACTTTGTAATAGCAATTTCCGAGACCCTAAAAATGACAATTCGATCCCAGATAGAAAATGCTAGGTTCCTCAGTGTTCTGTCAGATGGGTCAACTGACAAAGGAATTCAGGAACAGGAATTGATTTATGTACGATTCGTTTGTGAAGGCACCCTTGTTACCCATTTGTGTGACATTGTCAGCATGAAAAACTCCACCGCATCCGGAGTGAAAAATGCTATAATGGTTGGCCTGGAAAGCATGGGCATATCTCTGGATATTCTGAGCCAGAAATGCATTGGTCTGAATACAGATGGAGCTGCTGTGAACCTCGGTACTAAATCTGGTGCTGTGAAGCAGCTATTGGACAAAGTCTCCAAACATCAAGTATGGGACAATTGCGATCACATTGCAGTTGTGCACTGTGTATCTCACAATCTAGAGCTTGCTGTGTGTGATGATAAAAAAAAAGGGTTCATATATATCCAAAGATGAAGAGTTGCTCAAAGGATGTTTCAAACTATATTATTATTCACCTAAGCAAAGAAGGGAACTGAAAGAGATAGCTAATAATCTGGAAGAGCAGTTACAACATTTTGGTGGCTTGCAGCAAATCAGATGGGTAGCAAGTAAGCACAGAGCAGTAACAGCGCTTAAGACAAACTGGGAATCTACAGTACTTCATCTTGAGCACCTTGCTACTGGTAGTGATGAATATTCAAACAAAGCCAAAGGATTGCTTCATGACATGAAATCAGAGAAGTTTCTTTATTACTTGCACTTCATGATAGACTTCACCGAGCTGCTTCAGCAAGTGTCTAAGGCATTTCAACAAGAAGACAGTCTTATTTCTGAAGTTGCAAGAAGGATCGAGGTGCTCCAACAGAAGCTAATACTGCTGAAAACAAAGCCGGGAAAAGCAAGAACACAATTTCAATTGCTTTTTAAAGATGGAAATTTTGCAGGGTTCCCGTTACTAACACAGGCAAGGCCTGCTAGAAAAGGCAGCTCTAATGAAACTAGTGTCAAGGAAGACACTACTGAGTTAATAGAGAATGCTCTTTCTTTTATAAGTGACGGCTTTTGTGAAGCACATCTCAGGCAAGCCGCATTCTTTGTTTAACATTTTTGATTTTACTTTGTGGCCAGACTCTGTTGAAAAGATTGAAGGTTTTTGGGATTAAGAATTTGAGGACCTTGTTACATACTACAAAAAGGTACTTACTGATGAAGAAATTCCGTCTGCCCCCGGAGAATGGCTAGATTTCAAACTATACATCTTTCATTGAATGACGTCGCATAAGCCTGTATCCCTCTTCACTCAGCTATTGAAAAAATGCCCAGAAGAAGTTAAACATATCCTTCCAATTTTAGAAATCATGCTTTCCATCAGTCCAACAACAGCAATATGTGAACGGGGGTTTAGCAGCATGAACCAAATAAAATATTAGCTCCGTACGTGCCTTAAAAGTGACACCATGTCTGCTTTAATGCGGATCCAGGTAGATGGACCGGAGTTAGACACTTCTGATCCAAACCCAGCCGTTTTGGATTGGCTTTCAGCAAATCCAGGAACAAGACATATTATGGGCCACAAACATCCTTGTCAAAACAAGACTGTTACTGAGTCAGAAGATAGCGACTGAGTTTATTGCTACTCTCTATGTTCAGATCAGCACCATTTTCCTTAACAAGTGTGCGTTGTGTTTTACCATTCACTGTTTGTTGTCTGTCAATGATACTTCTAACAATTTGCCATGGTGGAACAACTGTTTGTCTACTTTGGAGACACTCACCCCCAGTCACAGACCTGGGTTGAATCCATCATCGTTCTTTAGCTCACTGTTCGCCACCCCAGTTCAGAACTGGCTATATGGAAATCAGTCTTGACCCCTGTGCCTCATGGGAAAAGTCCTGCCCGAACTACCAAGCCAATGGACTCCTGACAAGGGCCCTGGCACTTTTTTTAATACAAATTAAGCACTGCCACAGCTACAGCAATAAACAAAACTTTGAGGACTTGACAGCACAAACTGATTACAAAATGAGCTACATTCTGCCTCTAAGCTGATGGAGCGCTAATGCAAATACAAGTGGACAGCTCGAAAGTTGACACTTTCATCCAACCCCAACGGTAGTGCTTTCGCTGAAAGGAAACACAGGACAATGACAATCTTGACACAGCCTTCCAGGTCCATGAATATGCAAAACTGTCCCTATTTTGAAAGAACAAGCACTTGATCTCTGGCCATAAATGCTGATGGCTCAGTCTGTTTCAACCTCGATTGATACAAGTACATTGGTCCTGTTGCACAAAGTTATTTCAAGACAGAATAGCAAAAGCAAGGACAGAAGGCAGTGATCTGAAGACCGCAACTCTTAGCTCAGAGCATCAGCATCTTCACTAACAAGTAAGTGCCAGCCTATGTTGTCATGGATGTTATTTCAGTGACATGTTAAAGTTTATGTTTTTTTTTTTTGCCATGTATGTTTGCAGAAACGTTTACCATGGCACTTTGATACACACATAGGGAGGTAACTTGGTGATAAATTAATAACATTTGCTGTTAATTTGGTTGGCCAGCATTTTCTTGGGTTGTTGGCGCTACAAATGTTTTGAAAAAAATTCATATGCGATCAGTTTGTGGGTTGAGTGCATTGCTGTTAGGTCGAGTAGAAAAGTCTACTCACTCGACCTGCAGGTCAAGTAAGATTTTTTAGATTTGTCGAGCCCTGGTTATACACACACCAGCTCAATCACTCAGACAGATACTAGCGCATTCTTACACTCTTATACAATCACTGATACAAGCACACACTCATCCATACAGCCACTCTCACAATCAGACACTCTCACTTATAGCCATTTATGTACTCCAAGACTGTCATTTGTCCCTTATGTTATTGTAGTTCAACAGCATATTACAATAGCCCTTAGAGTTACAGGTGCAACAACAAGAGTCCCAGATGTACGAAGGTGAGACAGAAATCAAATTTGGAGAAAATGACCGAATGAGGGAAAAAGGAGAATTTAAAAAAACAGTAATGGCCTCAAATATGGGATGGTAGTGTACACCAAATCAATGTATGGCACTGCACAAACAAACGTCATAATCCCATTGCTGTCTCCAATTTGAGAAATTGGGTTGTTGGTTGACTGGGGGTTGAACCCTGGTCAAGTGGCAACCACAATTCTTGTCAGGGGAAGGCACAAGCAAACCTCAAATTAGCATGTACTCAATCCCCTGGTAGCTTGGCACAGAGCAGTCAGGCTTAAGTTGGAGTCAATGTGTAAAGTATTCTGCAACACTGTCAGTGAGGGTCCATCCAGCCACACCAAAGCTCACCACTGTGTGTGGTTGTTTAGGAGGAATACAAAAAGACCAACTATCAACTACATCCAGTCGTGACCCAGAGACAAGCTGCAGGCACTAAATTGCTAAGGCAAAAAAATGCAAGCTTTCTAAAAGTGCCATTTTCACATTTTGTATTTTACTTTCAACTTCACTATAACTTAGAATTCCAATTCAAGAGACCCAACATGAATGGGTTATCTGTTCTCATTTGGAAATTGCACTTATAAAATGTAACAAGGAAACTCAATGTTATCCTACAGGAGGGGTAGGCCTTGCAGTAGTGAACATTATTTTTACAATTTTTCACAAGCAGGACATATAAAACTTAAAAGTACATATCCTACTTTTTTAGTACATTGCACCCTGCCCTCTGGGCTGCCTGGAGCCTACCCTAGGGTGACTTATATGTATTAAAAAAGGAAGGCTTGCCCCTGGCAAAAGGTTTACTTTGCCAGGTCGAAATGGCAGTTTAAAAACTGCACACACAGGCTGCAATGGCAGGTCTGAGACATGTTTAAAGGGTTACTTAAGTGGGTGACACAATCAGTGCTGCAGACTCACTGGTGGCATTTAATACACAGGACATGGGAATATGTAGTGCCACTTTGCTAAGGACGTGTAGGTAAATTAAATATGCCATCTGGCTATAAAGCAATGTTACCATGTTTTAAGCAGATAGCACAAGCAGTTAAGCACTGGTTAGCAGTGGTAAAGTGCCCAGTGCCTAAGGCCAAAAAAAAGAATTCCCCAAAAACAGGAGTGAAGGCACAAAGTTTGGGGATAACCCTGCAGAAAGGGCCAAGTCCAACACACCATAATTTAGTTTTGCCTAAGATGATGTTTACCTGTACCCCGCAAAACTACTGCTTATATGATTTATACATGATTTACACATAATTTATAAATTTTTGATGCATATCAATTCACATTATTTATTATTAAGTTTTATATTTAGGTTTAGTAAACTTAATGAATCATACATTCTGTTATGTATCTATATATTTATTACTTTAAGCTACTGTAGAAATAAAAAACTCTCTCCAATGCACTAGTCTATAGCTCATCCTATACCGCTTTCAATATATACTCAGCTTCCACTCTGACTCATCCCAACATTATTGGACTACTATGATCTCCCTAATAACCTTTTCTAGACTCTCCCCTCTTCTGTCTAATCCCAAACCTCATTCTACTACTATTATCTTCCTACTACCCATTTCTAAACTCTTACCTCCTTTGACTTAACCAAACCTCATTTTACTAATACAATCTCCCAAATAGCACCTTCTAGACTCTGCCCTCCTCTAGCCCTCCTTTAGCCTATTAAATCCAACTAAAGGATACACATGTCCACCACTCACATTAACAACGTATATTACCTACACCAATCCATTCTGAGTTTCGGAGAAGCTTGCTACTCGTCGATAAGAGCTTCAAGATGGCCGCAGCGTAGGAGCTCACTACGAGAGCTCCTAGGGTTCGGGATAACTTTTTACAGTTTAAATATCTGATTAAATCCACCACCCCCCTTCCTTCCCACCCCCCGGCACGCAGATACAGCGGATCGAGAGGAAAAGAAGAAAAATACGACGACCTACCCTGGAAGGATGCGATCGTAGTTCAACGCGACTGCCCCTCACTGGACATCGGGACGGACACCATCAAAGGCTGTTGAGGGCGCCCGTGGACGCGATGAGACGATCCATCCTGATATCGCCAGATATCACAGGACACAGAGGAGCGGATTGCCGCGGTGCCCCTGCCTGTTCGGCGCTCCGTTGGGAGATCATCTGCGGCTCCTGGATGCCCTCCGCGTCCTCTGTACTGCCCCAAGGACCGGGATGAAGACCGCAACCAGAGCGGAGAGGCGCGCCTAATCGGTAAGAAGATTAACGAGGAATGATTAGCGCTGAGCTGCGAAGCAGCAACTAAATGTGTTGAGGGACGGGAACGGAGGCAGAACGAAGGCATAGCATTTGAGAGTATTTAAAGGGACTCTGTGCCCCTGAATGCAACGCAAGCGGGGATTGAAAGTCAATAACATTATCGAAGAGCTGGAAGTGAAATTGAAGGAAATTCTCGAAGCGGCGCGCCTGACTTTAAAATGGCAGCCGCTTAGGACAACTTGACCATCCACTTTCAGGAAAGGAAGTATAGCTCCTACTGCATCCAGAGGGAGTACATCAAAATGGCATCAATTCAGAGGCTGATGCAACTGAAAGAGGACTGACGAAATTGAATTTACTGGACATGGAGAAAGGAGCCAACTCCAGAGCCCTAACAGATGATGGAAAGGGAAAGAGGACAAAGCCAAAGAGTAGAAAGAGAGAAAATTCTCAGCCCATAGAAGAACAAGTAAAACGGCGGACATCTTTAAAGGTCTAAGTGAACTACAGTAGATCAAATGGACTAGTCATTCAACTGTATGAAGAGAGCACACTAGTGGAATACAAAAGAAACTACAGAAAAGAGGAATTTATAACAAGAATATATCAAGTAACCACAATTACTAAGATAAGCACATTTGTTATAATACGTGATATAACTATATTCCCTATTGTTATATTACTTAATATAATCGTAATAATTACTAGCCTACTACGCCTACACATATCACAAGATGGAAGACAACTATCTGGAACGAATAGGCACGAACGCTTACAACATACAATACCCTACATATCTCTCCAAAAATGCAGCCAAAAAATTTAAGCAGAATCTCATGAGGAGAAACCCTGACACATTGGTCGCTGACACTTCATTCTGTATATATAAAGGGATTATAAAAGATATGATTTTCTTCACCAGAAGAAGGGCGAAATGGCGCAATACCTTCACAAACCTGCTAAATATTAAAGCCACTACCAACATCCCACATGGAACGAAATTCATGACCACAGCATACGCTAAACTCAGAGCGGACATCTGCATAATTATCTTTAAGAATGGAATAGTGTTGATCCAAGCCTCTAATGATGATCTGGAAAAATTTGACTACATCTTCTCTACCCTAAAAAGAAAGGTTGAGAACTTGAACCCACTCCTTCACCAGTGCAGCTCAGAAGACAACCCCGTCCCACCCGACAATCCCACTACAAGTAGCTCAACAACTAGAGACCACCAGGAACCGGAACAAGCCACACAAATACAACCCCAAGAGACGCCAACAGACAACCTAAGCAAAGCCTAAAACAACACTATAAATATTACTCCAACCATAGAACATCAGGAACCGGTACAAACAAATACCCCATCGAATAACCCACGGGAACAAGACCCTCAACCTGGAGCCATAGACGAAATAGAAAAATCATTAAGCGAGAATAAATCAGAGAGAACACAAGATACTTATACCAACAAACATAGCAGTGGTTCAGCAAAAGATGACAGATCAGCTAACCCAGAAAACATTGAGAGAGATATTAATCGACCGAAGGGAAAGAGCAAGACATCAACGATTCATGGCTCTAAACGGAAACTCAGGGACAGAAATAATGAAACTGGGAACCTACAGAGGATTATACACTCGACAACACCCAAAGTCATGAGAAAAATCCGCAAGATCCAAACACAAATCAGCAACCTAGTACAAGATTTAAAGAATTCCATGAAAGGGATTGAAAAACTATGTGATATCTCTAAGAATACTCAGAACGAAGTAGAACTCATCAGAGAGCTAGTAAATACATCCATAGCGATAAATAATAAGAGATCTCTACCACTGACAGACAGACAAAACAGACCAGATAGGAACCAAAACTATCTAACCGAAGAAGACATAACATCAGTACTCCAGGAACATGAAGCATCAAACCCCATGATAGCACAGGAAATCAAAAGAGTAGCAATAGACATAAACAGAACAGCCACAAGGAAGGCAAGGGAATTAAACATCAACAACTTACAACAAATCCAAATATCCTCGGATCCGTTAAACATGACCTCAACCAGATCGGAGAATTCTCTAAAATGTCTACTGCTCAACTGTCGATCTGCGGCAAAACATGCTTCGGACATAGCCGACATGATCATCAATCAAGAAATAGATATAACAATCCTGACTGAAACCTGGTTATCTGAATCCTCATCGCCAGTCATGGACCTTCTGGTACCACCGTAATACAACATATTAAGACTAGACAGGCAGATAAGGACAGGGGGAGGCATTGCCTGTATCTATAGATCGAACTTAGAAGTTGGCCAATTTCAAACCGACCCCGTGGAATCATGCGAATACCTAGGGCTCAACATAAGACCGGCAAACAAACAGATCTGCAACCTACATTCCCTATATCACCTACCAGGAAACAATATGAATTTCTTTGACCAAATGATGGAGATCATCACTGCTAACGCCAACTCTGACATCAATAATATATTTTTAGGTGATTTTAATCTACGTTGGAACGACAACAACGACAAACAGGTCAACGCCTTTAAAGCATTTTTAAAGATCTGAAACTATCCCAAGCATGTCTTCTACCAACGCACTCAAAAGGAGCTACACTGGACTGGATTATCTCGAAGACCAAGGACATCTCAATTCTCTCCATTGAACAGTGCGACTGGTCAGATCACCATGCCATAACCTTCCGAATACATTCACGGGAAAAAATAAAAACGACTCAAACTACCAAAATGAAAAAATGGATCCGAGATACCAGAGACGCTAATATGGATCTGCTGTCTGAAAGTTGCAAGAGAGACTTGAACCCACCTGACAATCTGAAAAATGTGAACGATCTAACGAACCACTACAATACCACAGTAATAAAAATAGTCAATGACACCATACCACTCAAATTAAAAAGAGTTACAGAAAAGAATAAAAATCCATGGTTCAATGGAATACTGAATGAAGAAAGACGTACATTGAGACGAGCAGAAAGAAAATGGAGACAACACTCATCCTCCCCTACACTGAAAACACTCAGAAAAATCAGAAATGAATATAACAAGAAGATCATCAACACAAAAAAGGAATTTATCAGAACTGAATTGGATAACGCTAAAAACAGAAAACGTAAATTATTCGAAATCATAAAACAACAATCAATCAAACTGGCAAAATCTGTCAAAGAGGTCACTAAAACACAATTAAGTTGCGATGAATTTTCTACCTTCTTCATTAACAAAGCCAATAAGCTGGAAGAAGAGCTTAAGACCTCCGCAGATAACATCAAAGACAACACGCCTACATCACCTTTCGATCCGAACTATGAGAACATGACGACCAAAAACAATGCACACTAGAACACCTTCAAATTATTAGACCAGAATGAAATTGCTAAAACACTTGCATCCACAAAACCCAACAACCATTTTAATGACCCTCTACCATCGAAATGCATGAAAGAAATCAGCCATAATATGATTCCAATATGGACAGACATCATAAACGCCTCACTCACACAAGGGTGCCTGCCAGAAAGCCTGAAGACGGGACAAGTAATCCCGATCATCAAAAAACCCACAGTGGACCCAACAGATCCAAACAACTATCGCCTATTAACCAACATCCCTTTTCTCGCCAAACTCATAAAGAAATGTGTACAGAATCAGCTGAGTAAACATATCGACAATTACTCATTACTTGATGACTGCCAATCGGGATTCAGAGCAAATCATAGCACGGAAACAGCAATCCTTCACATTGTCGATGATGCGCTTCAAGCTCTAGATCGAAACCAATCTTGTCTACTCATCCTCCTAGACTTGTCAGCAGCATTTGACACAGTCAATCATGAAAAATTAATGAATAGACTTCATGACAGGATGGGAATGTCTGGCACGGTACTGAAATGGTTCGAATCATTTTTAAAGAACAGAACACAGAGATTCCTAGTAAACCAAGCACTATCTCCATCATGCCCAAACACACTCGGAGTACCGCAAGGATCAACCTTATCTCCTTCTCTGTTTAACTTATACATCGAACCTCTTACAGAAATTCTACGGAAATCAAAAATATCCTACCACATGTACGCAGATGACACGCAACTTTACATCAAGATTGCTAGCCTGGAAGACATAACTACAATGAATGATGCCCTCAAAACATCATTGAATTAGTTAACTAACAATTATCTCAAGCTTAACGCTAACAAAACCGAATTCTTACTCATCTCACCACAAAAAAATCAATCCTTAGTCAAAGAATGGTCCAAAATGATTACAGCATTAAATTGCATCCCAACTCTAGTTGACTCGGCAAAATCTCTCGGAATCACACTGGACGAGAACCTGGATATGAAAACCCACATTAACTCTATGGCAAAAAATGTCCGTTTCCACTTGAACTATTTAAGAAAGATGAAATCTTTTTTAACGGAGACAGACCTGAAAATGGCGGTGCAATCGCTGGTTATATCTAGGATCGAATATGGTTGTACTACACTTGCTGGCCTACCTAAAATTTCAACTGCACCCTTAAAAGCCTGCCTCAATGCTGCGGCAAGGCTTATTACAGGATCGAGGAAATTTGACCACATCAAACCTCACCTGAAGGCCTTAAACTGGTTACCGTACGAAGCCAGAGTACAGATGAAAATGGCATGTATCACCCATAAAGCGATTCATCACAACACACCTAAATATCTTGCCCACAAAATAGAAATCACAGGAAAAAACAGACTTGTCAGGAGTGCCAATTATCTGCTCCTGAAACCACCTATCTTTAAGAAGAAAAAACATATGAAAGGACATTCTCAGGCGTAGCTCCCAGGATTTGGAATTCCCTTCCTGCAAACATCAGAAAAATTAGAAACACTACAACATTCAAGAAAGAAATTAAGAACTTTTTTATGAGCAAGTTCCTCCCAGAAACAAGTTAAACGCAACCGAAGACTTGTCATGGATTTTATGACCTTATACCCATTATAGGAATTGAGTGAACAGCAAGGAATACTACCTCAGAACTTTGTTAACTCTGGTCTTAATCAATTCCTACACATCACTGCTTTCCCCGATATTAGGCTTTATTTACCAGGTCTAAAACGACACTATTTAATCTACACGTCTTAATGCTCTATGTACACTGTATATGTAACCTATACCATATGATGTTAAGCGCTCTGATACCCATGGGTCATGTCCGCGCTATAGAAAACTGTTAATTAATACATAAATAAATAAATCAGGGGGTAGTAAGCGCTAAATACAATTACAATAGTCACCTATGTTACCTTTACGTAGCACGTATTGTCTTGAATTTCTTAAGGGCATCCTCTAGCTGAGTATATTGTTTTCACTGTCATCATGCACAAGGCCACATTCTGTGCCCAAGTCTCTTACACTGTAAGTGGCCTAGCCCCAGACTGGCTGCTAGGACTCCAACATGCATCAACGAAATACAACAGTATATATCTTTGACATGAGCATTTAATTCATGTTATATCCAAAAACAATTTTGCTCATTTGATTCTCATCATAACATAAACCTTTCAAAAACTATACATTTTTCTTTCATAATACAAATGGGTACATTATCATGAACATCAAGTACTCAGATTTCTTGATAACCCAATGCATTTCGGGACATTTGGTCCCTTCGTCAGGGGTTCTCTGTTGAAAAGAAAAAAGAACAAGGAAACATTTTCAGAAGATGCACATTTCTAATTGCTTCTACAATCATGTTTGAAGTACTCAAAACAGTCCGTAAATTAAATTCAAACTTAATCTGATGTGTGTTCCATCAACACTGGTTAATTACCACCATGCTGCTTTTAACTGGTCATGACACCGTGTATATATGATATCACGTGATGCTGCAAGTCAAATGTCTGTACACAATCATTTAATGTATAGAAATGATTATAAAACGCGTTCTGAAAATATCCTAGATTCATATTAAATAAGAAGTGAATCTATGAGTTCTCTATTTCTTGTCCATAAGAGTGTCTTTTACATCAAAAACAGAAAAAACTATGCTCACCTCCGTACTAAGCATATTTACACAAAAGTCTCTGCGTTTTGCGTATATCCCAAATATCGGGCTCTGCAAATTTAATTCACTTGCTAACCCTGATGGAGACTATTTCTAAATGTAATCGCTTACCTTGCCAAACGCTCGATGGTAACAAGAAAACGTCAAAAAGTTCAAGAAAAGAAGCTAAAAGAATAAATATGCGTGTCACAGTTCGATCTCGTTATTCAAATGATCATCATTAACTCATAAGGAACTCCGATGCTCACCTACAATGTAGCCCACTCGAGACTGTAGTTTTGAATAAGCCAATCTAATGCTTACAGAACTGTAAAAGATGAAATGAAAATGACCGTCACAATCCGGTCTATTCTTAGTAACCGTGCTCTCTATGAAGAAGCTCTCTGAAACTCACCTTGGATAATGCCGACTCGAACATTAATCAACACCGCATGTCGGGGGCGACCGAGTGAAATAATCTTGTAACTGTAAGATGCAATGAGAAGACCATCAGAATTCGATCTTTCTTTACTAATTCTGCTATCTGACAAAAACCATCTCAAGCTCACCTTTAATAACGCCGGCTCAACCGTTAATCAACTCCGCATAGCGAGGACGCTAGTAACTCGCCATTAGTCCTTTGACTATTTTAATGCCCACACGTGATGACGATATGCGCAACTGTAAACATAAACGACGGACATCCAAAGTGTTCGATCGACATAAAAAATGGACAACGGCTCCATCGAGTAACCACTCATAATTTAGGTGATTAAAAAACTTTATCAACAATAGTTAAATTGTTGAAACGTTCGGGATATACGCCACTCGAGATCTAAACAAAAAACTTCTCGGAAGTCTAATGCTGACTAGTCTCTAAATTACGAAATGACTATTGCTGAAGATTCATATGATACATGGATGTTTTTAGAGCACGATATTCAAGTTTTAAATTGTGTACATACATTTCCCCACAAATTACGTCTGAAATTACCTATACATGTGGCATATTATGGATCAGAAATATGATTGTAACATTAAGATTTACACAATTACAATGAAATAATAATACATCAACATGAACAATACTAAAAAATCATGATCATATATAACAAAATCACTCAATTTGAATGTGCCACCCTCACATCTATACCTATTTTATATAGGACATGTAGGTATCCTGGATATTGGTGTTGTGTGGTTTTGTGCTGTGTCTAAACTGTTTGGAATTCGTGCCACTGATTGCACACAGGACTTCAACTGGCCTGGTTTCACAGTTATAAAAAACAGGACATTTCCAATTTATCATTCAGCCCATGGGGCATTAAGGTCTGTCATTTTTTTTATCCAAAAGACTTCCCTCTGGAGGAGGATTTTTGAGTTATCTGCTCCTGGGATACGTGGTACTTGTTCGATAATCTGACATTTCAACTGGGCGATTGAATGTCTTGCTTCAGTCCAGTGGTCCGCTAGACTTGAGGTTGTGTTCTTATTGCGGATACTGCTTTTATGTTCAGATAATCTGATTTTTATTTTTCGCTCAGTTTTGCCAACGTATAACAGCCCGCAGGGGCATTTGATCATATAAACAACGTGCTCTGAATTTAAATTAGCACTATGTCGTAGTTTGATGCTAGCTCCAGTTCTTGGATGTGAGAGAACATTGCCAAGAATTACATTATTGCAGTTTTTGCAATTCCAACATTTTGTCGTACCACAGAAAAGGCCCATAAACTAAGTAAAATGTATGTGGGACCCAGTTCACCAACCAATCAGGCTATGTGGCAGCCCCAGCATATGATGTTAAGAGTGTGGGAGATTCCTTCTGTACTCATTTTAGAAATGAGTGAAGTGCATCTACTCCATAATTCCCTTCCAAAACAAACATAATATATGCTAATCAGTAACTGTATTGGGGTAAAATGATACAATGGTGTCTCGTTAGTTGTTTGAGAAACACTGACATGCAGGGCGGCACATCACTCAACGTCATCAGGGAAATTGCTTTCAGTTCTGGGCTTTTAACCACCCTAAAAATCACTGCTTTAATGTAGGTTAGTTTGATTAGTTCAATGGAAGCAAACCAAGGCCACGAAGCACATTGTTGGCATGTTACCTACAGTTTAGTCTAGAAACCACGTTTGTGAAGTCATGGAGTAAGGGAACCGCTATAGTCCTGGGTAGACAGCTAAAATCCACATTTGGGAATTCAAGACTCTTAAACGGTTTCAGAAAATAAGACTTAAGCACTCTGATATCTTGCAATTTGTTGATCATGCACACATTTGAAGCATGACTCTTCAGCCAATCATTCTGAGTGAAAACACTAAGGGGCCGATTAGGATGGCAGACGGACTTGCGTCCGTCCGCCACCCCAGAGGTGGAGGGACCGTCCGCAGGGGCAGCGGCGGTCCCTCCGTGCAAATTAGGATGTGACCGCCACCCTGGCGGTCACATCCTGGATATTTAACATTGCGGCGGGTGCTGCTTCAAGCAGCACCCGCCGCAATGTTAAAAGTGCATGTTTAACATTTACATGCACAAAGCGGCAGGCACCGCGCGGTGCCTGCCGCTTTGTGCATGTAAATACTGGGGGGTACCATAGGTACCCCCCATGTGCACCCCCCACCCGCCTACACCCTGGGGGCCCGCAACGGGCACCCACAATCAAAAGTACACATGCTTTTCCACGGCGGAAAAACCGCCGCGAAAAAGCATGTTTACAAATGCTTCCTAATTTGGCTGGCGGTGTCTGATAGACACTGCCAGCCAAATGAGAGCTTTTCCGCCGCGGTTGTAAGCCGACCGCGGCGGAAAAGCAGCGGACAGAAACCAAGACCCACCAGCCATCGTAATGCGGCGGTGGGTCTTTGGTGACTCCGCAGAGGATTTTCCGCCTCCTCCGGGCCGGAGGTGGCTTCCACCGGCCCGGAGGAGGTGGAAAATCCTCCATCATAATGAGGCCCTTATTGCCTAATCCATGTCATGCACATGTGTTGGGTAACAGCAGGAACGGTGCGGCATCAAAAACCATTTGGGGCCAGATGTACAACTGTTTTTAGCAGTAGCAAACAGTAAATCAGGCCGTTTGCGACTGCTACCCAGGGTTGTAGCATGTACAAAACCTATTTTGCGAGTCGGAAACCTGGTACCCACTCGCAAAATAGGTTTTGCGAGTAGCTATTAGGAAAAGGCATGCTAAGGGCACCCCTTCCTAATAGCGAGTCGCAGGGGGATGTAAGATTGTATTGTGACTGTGATGGAGAAGGGTTTCGCAAAAATGAAACCTGCTCGAATTGATACCCACATAATACGTACTAACAGTAAGTAGTTGTAGTAAAACTGACATACACCCAACATGAACACAAGGGAAATTGGTTTGCACATGCCTGAACTAACACGTAAATAAAATAATATTGTAATAACATTTGTGCTTTGAAAGAAAACAAAGAAGTTGCATGGATAGGCCACATGTGCATCAGTATTTTTCATGTTGCATACTGCTTTAAAGTCATAATTAATGCTGCTTTTTGCACTAAGCTTATGCTAGGTAACATTAATGGGGAATAGTGCAAGGTGGGTGATAAACATTGAAGGTTTCATTATCACATAAAAACATTGTGTTTGGAATGTATTTATTTGCATATTCTTAGTTACATTACAAAAACAAGTCAGATATTCAAAGCATCTCATTTCATCCTTCATTGCAACCAGAGCGGAGTTCAACAATATTGTCACATAAATAGTCAATGATCCCAAAATAATTCCTATCAACGGGACCCCTCTCCCCCATGTATCCTCCCTGCCTTCAATTTACTGTGAGTCCGTGAGCCTAAGACCAAAATATGTCAACCATGGCTTCCATATTTTACAGAATTTTTCGGGCACACCCTTGCTTTGTAGGTTTTCTCCCTTAGCATATACATATCCATACCCCTTCGCCATTCTTCTAGCATTGGATTAGACGCAGCACCCCATGCCCTTGTCAAGTCTCTTTTGGCTACTACCAAGCCCAGCTGGAGCAACGTCAGTTTCACTCTGGGGAGGTCAATTTTTGTAGGTATGCCCAGTAAAATAAACATGGGATTTGGGGGTATTGATTCCTGCAAAATAAGTTCCAGCTCCCTCAGCAGAGTTCCCCAATAAATCTGTACATGTCTGCACCCCCAGACTGTGTGAAAAAAGGTCCCTTCCGTGGTCTTACATTTCAGACAGTTGGGTGACTCTGCTCTACCTATCCTATGCAGTCGGGCTCTGTCATAATATTCTGTGTAAATACCAAAATTCGATCAGTCAAAGTATTGATCTAATAGCTACTTCCCTGGGATGCATCAGAGCCATTTCCCAATCTAAGTCGCCTATGTTCCCCAGATCGGCCTCCCAGTTTGACCTTAGCTTTCGTAAAGAGTTCGCTATGTTGTTCATAATTGTCCTATATGTCCAGGACAGTGCCTTTTCCCCAATTTCGTCCATCAATAGCCGTTCTTCTTGCGGGGCATACTCAAGGAGGCCCTCCAAGTGAATATGTTGTGCCCGCCAAGCATGTTTCAATTGCAAGTATTTAAAATGCTGCATTTTGTTCATATCGTACTCAATCTGTTGGTGCAAGAATGTCACCAGTTCCCTACGATATACTGTCTTTGAGCTTAGAAATGCCGACCAAATCCCATTTCTGTAAGCCTGTCAGCTTGGCAAATTCCTTGAGTCGTGTTCCCACCCAGAGCAGGGTTTCCTTGGTCACCTGGCCGTCCCATCTCATGCGTCTCTCAGCTTTCTTCCAAGCCATTATCACAACTTGTGTGGCCGGCTACAACTTTGCGATTCCCTTGCCCCCATATAGTGTGAGTATGGCCCTTTGATGAACTGTGTGTGTTCAAGCGTGTAAGTGAGATGGTCCCTCTCTCCAAATGCCCATTCACTACTATCAAATGGGCTGCCCAGTAATAGACCCGAGGGTCCGGTAGGGAAACGTTGCCACTGTATTGTTTGATTGTAGCTTTCCCAATGCTATCCTAGGGGATTTCCCTCCCCAGAGGAACTTTCTCAGAATAACATCAATCTTAGTGAACACCTCTTCTGGAATTGGGTGGTAGGTATTTTGCAAAACATATAACATTTTTGGAAGTATTATCATTTTGAAGAGTGCTGCTCTTCCAAGCATGGTCAGAGGTAGTGATGCCCATCGTTCTGCGTCTAAGGGGAATTCCCCAAACACCTTATAGAGGCTACGCTCTAGCGCCAGCGCCTTACCCAGAGTAACCTAAATACCTAAATATTTTATCCCAGTGGGTGCGACCTGTAGTTGGCTTGGGTAGACAGCGTGCTCGACATTCTGCCTTGCCGGATAAATACATAACTTTTCCCAATTAATATGTACCCTGCGTGTGTGCCATAGTCCTCACAGCTCGTCATAATGGTAAACAGACATAATATCGATGCAAAAATATCGACTGGACATAATATCGAGGTAAAAATATAGACTAGACAAAATATCGACCAGACATAATATAGACTACAAAAATATCGATTATTATCGATATTAATAGCCAAAATATCGAATCAAAAATATAGACTAGACATAATATCGACTAGATAGAATATAGACAACAAAAATATCGAAAATAAGGTACGTTTTTAATAATTTGTTATAATTGTGTAATATAAATCTGTAGCGGGTTGTGGGTTTATAGGGGAATAAGGTGGGAAGTAATTTAAATATCATTAATTAAATCTGTAATATAATAGTAATTATTAATTGTCAATTAATTAAAATATAATTGGTAATTAATAATAATTGATTAATTGATCAATAATTAATTTTTCGTAAAATATTTTCTGTAGCGGGTTGTGGGTTTATAGGGGAATAGGGTGGGAAGTAATTTAAATATAATTAATTAAATATGTAAAATAATTATAATTGTTAATTAATTATTAATTGGTAAATAATTAAAATTTAATTGGTAAATAATTATAATTGAATAATTGATAAATCATTATTTTCTACTAAATTATTTTTTGTAGCGGGTTGTGGGTTTATAGGGGAATAGGGTGGGAAGTAATTTAATTTTAATTAATTAATTATTTAAATTAATAATAATTGTCAATTAATTATTAATTGGTAATTAATTAAAATATAATTGGCAATTAATTATAAATATTTAATTGATAAATAATTAATATTTAGTACATTAATTTCTGTAGTGGGTTGTGAGTTTATAGGGGGATAGGGTGGGAAGTAATTTAATAATAATTCATTAATTATGTTAATTAATTAAAATTGTTAATTAATAATTGTCCATTAAATAAAATTTTAATTGGTAAATAAAAGTAATTGGTATTGGAAAATAAATTTAATTGGTAATAATATTTCTATTAATTATATTTATTTATGATTTTTTTCCTTTTGCTACTGTTGCACTTACTGGAGTGGGAATAGTAATTTTTACCCCTATGCTATCCATCGTTTCCCTACTGTTGCACCCACTGGAGTGGAAATAGTAAATTTAATCCCTACGCTATCGAGCGCTTTCCCTACTGTTGCACCCACTTGAATGGGAATAGTAATTTTAACCCCTACGCTATCCAGCGCTTTCCCTACTGTTGCACCCACTGGAGTGGGGATAGTAATTTTAACCCCTACGCTGTCCAGCGCTTTCCCTACTTTTGCACCCACTGGAGTGGGAATGGTAATCTTTACCCCTACGCTATCCAGCGCTTTCCCTACTGTTGCACCCACTGGAGTGGGAATAGTAATGTGAACCCCTACGCTATCCAGCGCTTTCCCTACTGTTGCACCCACTGGAGTGGGAATAGTAATTTTAACCCCTACGCTATCCAGCGCTTTCCCTACTGTTGCACCCACTGGAGTGGGAATAGTAATTTTAACACCTACGCTATCCAACGCTTTCCCTACTGTTGCACCCACTGGAGTGGGAATAGTAATTTTAACCCCTACGCTATCCAGCGCTTTCCCTACTGTTGCACCCACTGGAGTGGGAATAGTAATTTTAACCCCTACGCTATCCAGCGCTTTCCCTACTGTTGCACCCACTTGAATGGGAATAGTAATTTTAACCCCTACGCTATCCAGCGCTTTCCCTACTGTTGCACCCACTGGAGTGGGGATAGTAATTTTAACCCCTACGCTGTCCAGCGCTTTCCCTACTTTTGCACCCACTGGAGTGGGAATGGTAATCTTTACCCCTACGCTATCCAGCGCTTTCCCTACTGTTGCACCCACTGGAGTGGGAATAGTAATGTTAACCCCTACGCTATCCAGCGCTTTCCCTACTGTTGCACCCACTGGAGCGGGAATAGTAATTTTAACCCCTACGCTATCCAGCGCTTTCCCTACTGTTGCACCCACTGGAGTGGGAATAGTAATTTTAACACCTACGCTATCCAACGCTTTCCCTACTGTTGCACCCACTGGAGTGGGAATAGTAATTTTAACCCCTACGCTATCCAGCGCTTTCCCTACTGTTGCACCCACTGGAGTGGGAATAGTAATTTTAACCCCTACGCTATCCAGCGCTTTCCCTACTGTTGCACCCACTGGAGTGGGAATAGTAATCTTTACCCCTACGCTATCCAGCGCTTTCCCTACTGTTGCACCCACTGGAGTGGGAATAGAAATTTTAACCCCTATGCTATACAGCGCTTTCCCTACTGTTGCACCCACTGGAGTGGGAATAGTAATCTTTACCCCTACGCTATCCAGCGCTTTCCCTACTGTTGCACCCACTGGAGTGGGAATGGTAATTTTAACCCCTACGCTATCCAGCGCTTTCCCTACTGTTGCACCCACTGGAGTGGGAATAGTAATTTTAACCCCTATGCTATCCAGCGCTTTCCCTACTGTTGCACCCACTGGAGTGGGAATAGTAATTTTAACCCCTACACTATCCAACGGTTTCCCTACTGTTTCACCCACTGGAGTGGGAATAGTAATAAAAACCCCTACGCTATCCAGCGCTTTCCCTACTGTTGCACCCACTGAAGTGGGAATAGTAATTTTAACCCCTACGCTATCCAGCGCTTTCCCTACTGTTGCTCCCACTGGAGTGGGAATAGTAATTTTAACCCCTACGCTATCCAACGCTTTCCCTACTGTTGCACCCACTGGAGTGGGAATAGTAATTTTTACCCCTACGCTATCCAATGCTTTCCCTACTGTTGCTCCCACTGGAGTGGGAATAGTAATTGTTACCCCTACGCTATCCAACGCTTTCCCTACTGTTGCACCCACTGGAGTGGGAATAGTAATTTTAACCCCTACGCTATCCAGCGCTTTCCCTACTGTTGCACCCACTGGAGTGGGAATAGTAATTTTAACCCCTACGCTATCCAGCGCTTTCCCTACTGTTGCACCCACTGGAGTGGGAATAGTAATTTTAACCCCTACGCTATCCAACGCTTTCCCTACTGTTGCACCCACTGGAGTGGGAATAGTAATAAAAACCCCTACGCTATCCAGCGCTTTCCCTACTGTTGCACCCACTGGAGTGGGAATAGTAATTTTAACCCCTACGCTATCCAACGCTTTCCCTACTGTTGCACTCATTGGAGTTGGAATAGTAATTTTTACCCCTACGCTATCCAACGCTTTCCCTACTGTTGCACCCACTGGAGTGGGAATAGTAAATTTTACCCCTACACTATCCAACGCTTTTGCTACTGTTGAACTCACTAGGGTTGTAACAATAAATTTTAACCATTTTCCTATGCTACGGTAAAAATATTATATATGTTTATTTAATAATATGTTTTTATATATATATATATATATATATATTATATGTATTATTTTTGTGATATAATTTTTTTTGTTTATATTAATAATTTATTAATATTACATTTATTTAATAATTTTTACTAAGTTTATATTAAATATATTTATTATTATATTAGTTTTAACTTAATTTAAAGACATTTAAAAAAATCGATATTTTGACAGTCTATATTTTTGTAACTCGATATTTTGGAGTCGATATTTTAGTACTTACCTGTTTGAAGATAGGCAGTCGATATTTTGTCCCTCGATATTTTATCCTCGATATTTTTGTATCTCAATATTTTTGTGGTCGATATAATGTCAGTGATCCCGTCATAATATTTGGGAGTGTCGTTTCAGGGTTTGTGACATACAACAGTATGTCATTGGCATACAAAGAGATAACACTCATGGAGGTCATCGTTGTCACCCACACGAAAGCCAGTTATGTACGGATGGGCTCAGATGACAAATGCAAGGGGTTCCAAAACCATTGCGAAAAGCAGAGAAGACAGAGGGCAACCCTGTCTAGTGCCCCTTTCTATTGGGAATTTCCGAGACGTCACCCCGTTGACTCTAACCATTGCCAACGGTCCTTCATACAGAATGGCTATGCACCTCCTGAACTCGGGACCAAATCCCTGCCTTTCCAGTGCTGCCATGAGAAGCGGCCAGTGGACTGTGTTGAATGCTTTCTCAGTATCTAAGTACAGTATGAGATGTGGGTCAGTTCTATTTTGTACAATCTCCTACCAGTTAGATACTCTTCTAAGGTTAAGTCTCGTCGACCTCTTGGGCCTAAAGCCCGACTGATTCTTGTGAACAAGTTCCGTGATGACCTTAGTGAGTCTATTGGCCAGAATCTTGGCCAATATTTTAGTCTCCATGTTTATGAGGGAGATGGGCCAGTACGAACCACATCTCTGTGGTTGCCACCCTTCTTTGGGTATCACCACAATAGTGGCTGTCCGCAGGTCTTCGGGAGATTGCCTAGTTCTAGCGCCTCTAGGTACATCTGCAGAAGATGTGTACTGAAAAGTGCCCCGTGCGGTTTAAAAAATTCCAGTGGTAGCCCATTGGGACCAGAGGACTTCCCTGTTTTTATATGGCCTATGGCTTCTACAATTTCCTCTTTTGTTAACTTTCAATCCAGTGTTTGTGATTCACTGGAGTCTAGCCTAGGGAGCTGTATAGATTGTAAGTATGTGTGGATCTGCTCAGTGTCTGCTAGGGATCGTTTCGCAATAGAAGGCCTTGTAATATCCTGCAAAGGCATGCGCTATTGCTTCGAGGGTTGCATGGACCTGTCCATCTTCCATCTGTATTTGTGCTACCCATCTGCTTTCCAGCTCCTTTTTGCTAAGCCATGCAAGCAGTCTACCTGTTTTATCACTTGCATCATACAGTTGCCTATGCATGGCATGTATTGCATGTTGGACATCCCTTTTGGCTAGCGCAAGGTATTCTTGCTGCAGGAGCTTCAGTCTTCTCAACTGGGAAGGGTTACCACCTGTGGTGGCTTGCGATTCAGTCTGCAGGAGCTGAGCTTCAATTCTCGATACCTCCTCACTCTCCTTACCTTTCTTATGTGCTATGATATTTTAGGCTCTGTCCCGGAGGACTGGTTTATAAGCCTGCCACAGAATAATGGCGGTATCCACTGACCCTACATTTTCCCAGAAATATAGCTCTTTATGTACTCTAATCTCTGCAGCCACCTGTGGGTCTCGTAGTTCCCACAAGTTCAGTTTCCATTCTCCCATTTGGCGTTGTGTCCGAGCCCCCGTTGTCAGCCATAAAGGTGAGTGGTCTGAGAGACCTCTTGCTAAGTATTCAATCTTTTGTATCTCCCCTATTTCCCCTCCCAGGGTGAATATGTAGTCCAGTCTCGAGAAGGCTTTGTGAGCGCCTGAATAAAAAGAATATGCTTTTTTCAGGGGGCGTTGTCTGCGCCACAGGTCATTGAGTGTCAGTGTATCTGCAAATCTCTTGAGTGGGGTTTCCCTGGGGCCTCCTGCTGGGACTGTCGTGCGATCCCATGTAGGGTCCATCACATCGTTGAAGTCCCCTCCTATAATGTGTGCATGTGAACCTGCTTTAAGAATAATTGCAGCCAGTTTGTCCATCGTTTGTTTCTGTAACCTAGGGGGTGCGTAGACACTAATAAATGTGATATGTTGTCTATCCCAAAGCCCCTTCACTGCCACATGTTCCGTTGGGGTCAATCCATGTGCGCTCTATCCTGAATGACGGACTTTTCTTTATTAATATGGCAACCCCTCTTGCTCCTGTGGAGAACACCGCATGTGCCAGTGTTGTGTATGCTCTACGGCCCAGAAGGCTGTATCTCGTGCCCCTCAGGTGCTTTTCTTGTAGCAGAATCACATTGGGCTTTAGCCTTCTACAGTACGTCGCCACCAACCCTCGTTTAACCTTATTCCCCATCCCGTTGACATTCCACAATAAAACTGAATATGGGGTCTGATTAGATGTCATTCTTTCTAAGTCTCATCGATCATTGTTTCTCTCCCTGCTCTGGCTCTTCCTCCATCTTCTCTTCTCTGAGTGGTTGCAACGGATACATTCCTGCCTTTTTTCCAAATAACTGCGGTGACCCCTCGTTCCCCCAGCCCCCCTCCCCAAATTTGTCATTTTGGATCAGGAGAGGTCTGTCACCGCCCCCCCCCCCCCCTCCACCCTCAGCTGTTAAACCTTCAAACTCCCTTCCCTCCCCTCAGCCCCTTCGGTGAAAACAACTATATGCCTCCTTCACACCCTCATACGACTAAAGTCTCAATTGCGGCGTCTCAGACTATTTTCAAGGCAAGGGGGCGATCCACCATACAAACCAATACAAAAAAAGAAAAATCAAACCTGACAAAAATTTCAAACTATAAAAAAAGGGGGCACAAACAATCAACTAAAAGAAAAGGGAAGGGAAAAATGGGGGAAAATAGGAAAAAGAGGGGGAAGGGGAGAGGATAGGGAAACATGAAGGGCAACGAATCAAATTACTCTCAAATACACCAAAAGAAAGATCTGCACACATCGGGAAGCGTGAGAGCCCTTCAGTCAGCTTACAGTCCTTTCAGTTCTCCGTGCCCAGCACTGCTCAACATTCAGTAATGTGTTCTTGTCTTGTTTGTTTTTCTGCGCCAGTTGTCATGTCTGTCTCTCCTGGGTTCTCTAGGAGATTGTTCTGCATAAAGGGATGGTCTTATTCAGAGTCTGTGGTGATATCCTGGTCTGTACAATCTGCCGACCTCTGTTGAGCTGCTTCTTCCCTTCCGGGTCGCTCACGAGGCAGGTCCCTCTGGGAAATGCTGAAGCAGAAAGGCACCGGCATCCGTGCCCTCAATGGTCTCTGGAAAGCCAATAAAGCAGAGCTTGTTTCTCCGTGCCCTATTTTTAGCATCATCCACCATCCATAACACGTCTTTCATAGCTTTCATCAATTCTGTGACCTCCTTCCGGAGTGTACGAGGAGTGTCTTTCACTTCTAATATTCTTTGTTCTGCCTGCGTGACTTTTTCGGAGACATTTCGTAGATCTGGACGGAGCAGGTTGACATCTATCTTAATGCCATCAATTTTACCATCCAGCGCCTCCCTAGAGGACTGGATCGCCTGAAGAAGAACATTGTATGGCGCATGCATGGTGAAACTCATTATCACATAATTAATACATTTTCATTTACTTTAGTGTGCTGGATGAAACAGCCATCTTCCTAAACTTGGCTAAAGTGGGAAGGGGAAATTCTAGGAGTGAGTCCACTATGTCAGAAGCAAGACAGAATGTGCTGTGCACAGCAGATGACATGAGAAGGGTGAAGGGCAGAATGTTGAACGACTGCCAAATGATGTCCAAGTAGTGAGAAAGGAGACACATTCTGCGGATGATGCAAACCATTATTAGAAAATGATAACATTTAGATCGCATGAAGGGGACGTGAGAACGAACTAAGACCCAAACCCGGAGAACTAATATAAAACAATGAATTTGTTGAATTAAAGGTGAAGTCACAGTGGTGTGACAACGCCACCTCCCAAGCCCACCAATCCCTTTGCGAGTTTGATGGTAGTTTGCAACAATTGTGGGATGGACATGTCAATGTTAGGGTATAATTGGGGTGCCTTTAGGGGTGTGGTTAGAGCTTAGGCTGGCAGGAGAGAAAGAGGGTTGATGTGTTGCTGTCTGTCGGTTTGCAGAGAGGCCAGGCTGTTCCTTGTCCTGTCCTGTTCCTGGATTCTATTTCATAGAACCCCCACCATTTCCTACTACAAATGCGGTCGCAAAAAACAAATGTGCATTTACCACCAACTTCAAACTGGTGGTAAGCCAGTCAACGAGGCGGGGTCCCCAGGAGACCGTTTCCGCTCTGTGATTGGCAGCAAAAATATTTTTGGAGAGCAGGCAGTGTTCCCACTGACAACTGCCTGCTCTTAAAAAATTTATTTGAAAGGTTTTAAAAATGAAATTTAAACTTTCATTTTTTTTTTAATGAATCACATTTTCCTTGAAGGAAAACAGGAGGCAGCTCCCTTGCGACCCATTTGGGAATCGCACACAGTGTCTCAGACGCTTTTGTACATCAGTGTTTACAACTCACAATTTGTGAGTCGGAAAAAATGCAAAATGAAAGTCGCAAACACCGAGGGTCGTACACTTGGTCCCTAATCTCTGTTTGTATCAGAAAACGTATACTGCAACATACACTACGTTAACCATACATCTCGCAACAAAGGTCACTTCACTACGGTGCCTGTTGGCATCCATCATTGGACTCTCTCTATGTGAAAAGTTCTTCACTGAACGTTCTATAACTAAAAAGCTATGTATCAATACACTTGTCCTTCATTAGAACTGCAGTTCAGCCTTCAAGACTTCCAGATCTGAAGGCTAAGTTTCTCTTGGGTGGTCATTTTACTGTGGATAGTCGGCCAACCCATTACCTGGACAACTGAGAGGTTTCACCTCGAAGTAAATCTAAAACATCACAATACACATTTATTTGCTGCTCATTACCAGACCTTCGCAATGGTGTGCTACGTGAAATGTTCATTAGGAAGCCAATTTGAACTAACAAAATCTAAATAGGTTGTCCCAAGGTGAATCCTGAATAAAATGTCCCTTAGTTAAATTTGAATAAAATTGTTGCCTGCGATAGGAGCAAAAGGTTCCTTCGTAATACGGAAAAATTGACCATTTGTGAAACATTTAATAAAACGCATCTGAAATCAATAAATCGTGAATAAAACAACACCTTGCAAATAGAACCCCTTGTTTCTCTAATCCAGAATAAAACTGCCTTTCGGGAAACCTGGCTAAAATATTCGTTAATTTCTCTTTAAATTCAAACATGACTGACCGACTAAAAGCATACCACGTGAAATTTTGTTCAGAAGTACTAAGAGCCGGTAAGGAATACCCGACAGTTAACCAGACTTGTAAGTCACGCAACTAACACTGATAAATGTCTCAATTAAATTGGTGTAAAACAAATCGTCAGCTAAAACTCGAATAAAACGCCTTACAGAGAGTAGCCAACAGTGCCACTTGCATACCGAAACACGGCACTGGTGTCGTGAAGGAAACAGAAAAGAAAAAAACAGCGCATGCGCATAAAAGTCGTCACTCTTTTAGACAATGAGATGTGTAACCGAAAGTAGGGGTTGTGCAAGGTTACGACTTCTGGGTCTGACAGAGCTATCTAGGGTTCGGCACGCACTATATAGTTGTCCTTTTTATTATTAATTTATAGATTGTCTGAACCTCGACTCAAGTACATCGGGGCAGTAGAAAATACTCATGAACAGCTCAACGTTAAAGCACTACCCCCCTCCGAATTATCGGAGCTTCTTTCATCATTTGCATCTTGGTATATGTAGTTTTTCTGTACCGGTTAAAATGCTTATTTGAACATGATTGGGTAACCAATTAGACTACAATTCCCATCAACCTGCACGAAAGAATCATTACGCCCCCTTAATTTTACATACCTCCCTCGCATAGTACGCCGGGGGATGTAGTTTTATATTGTCTAGCGTATCATGAGCACGAACGACCATGGGATGCATACTTAACTACAACTCCCGGTAAGCCCGTGAACACACGTTTCCTTGCGTTGCATCAGCTGTCACTGCATGTTTCTTTTCGGAACCGGTGTAATCAGGAAGGTAGAGAGAGTTGATCATGAAGCTAACTGTGTGCTCCGCGGGATCCCCGCACTGCCTGAAAGTGCTGGCCGCTGCTGAGCGGTGCCGGACCACGGTGGAAGTACACTGGGCGGGCCCTGAAGGTAAGAGGGGGCTCATGTCTGTTGGCTTACTTTCGTTTGGAGGGGCACCACTTACTGCAATAGATCGATCTATCCGACTGTGTTGTTTCTTACAGCCGCCCACTGCCAGTTGACTATTGAGAAAACTCTCTCAAATTGTTACTGGGGCGAACACCCCGAATCAAATGTATGACAAGAAGTGCACCCCCAAAACGTCTGTAGATTATGGATCCCATGACCACCTGTATACATTAAATAATCTTACAATTAGCTGTATTTTAGGGACACCCACCCTCACCTTTGTATGTTTAAGGATGTTGGTTCGATGTATCCGTTTTTTGGGGGCGATGATGATCCAGCAGAAGGCCAACGTTGGAAAATTCACTAAACCACATATTTCAATGAGCCCATTCTCACTTATCCGAATGTTCATTCAAACTCCCTGGCCAATCCGCTGGGGGGTCAAGTTTGATAGTTTACTTAAGTTCTGATTAGTTAATTCCCTATAACCACAATATTTGTTTAAATTAATATTTCAATACCTAACTAATCTTCACAAATCTACACTCTTTCCTCTGGTCGATGGACGATTAGTTGAGTTAGTTGATGGTGATATTAACAACTATTTAACTAATCCACAGATCTCAGTGAAATAACCACAGACTCTGGGTAAGATTCTAAAGCTTTATCTAAGATTTCAGTCATAAATGTAATGCTCATTTACAGATTCACAGTGCAAGCCCCATCATTCTTAACATGGGAGAGAAAAAAATCAGTTAGCAAGGCCCACATTAATACAGAATTCATTCAACAAAATCAAATGCAAAAAGAGTGAAGAACTGTAGAGACAAAGACTATTGGACAGGATCAGGACAGGACAGATACTTACTAGGCTTCTCTATAAATCCGACTCACCAGGGCGCATCCCTCTCTTACACACTCTCCCTCCTCGATGTTCTTCCGAAATCTTCAAATCTAATCAGGCTGTTATTTGGTTCTGAATCTTCCCAATCTGCTCTCTCCTCCTATTTTTTTTTTTTGAATTTCTTTTTATTGAACAAAATCAACAAAGAAAACATCAGGTGACACGGTACAAAATAATACAGATCAATTGATGACTTTCCATACCTACGAAATATACTGCAGTCATCTCAGTTGGCGGATCAAGGGGACGTGCGCTCCTCGGCCTCTTCGGGAACCATTGGGGGGGCGTACAAATGTCCCCCCTATATTGATTCCAAGCCTCCCAGATCTTGCCTCACTTCCCCGGACAACCCCTTGCGGAATATACTGATCTTTCCCTAAACATACACCAGTCCAAGTCCTCCCTCCATCTCTCCACCCGAGGTGGCTGACTAGCTCCCCACAATTGGGCAACATTGCGCTTCGCTATCATGAGTCCCAACGTTATCCATTGCTTTTTGTATGCGTTAAGGTCAGTTGGCTCCCAGATATTCAGAATACACCTAGGGGCTTCCAGCCGCAATTCCGTACCCAGGACCACACGCAACGTCCCCCAAAACCTGTGGACCCTTGTAAAATGCCACACAATATGTGTGAATGTCCCCAGTTCCCCGCATTCCCTCCTGCATTCCCCTCTCTCCGAGCAGTCCATGTGGACCAATCGGGGCCCCGTGACATACGACCTGTTCAAGATCTTTAGCTGCACCAATCTGAGCCTCATCAGAATTGCCGCAACCCGTGGGGATGACACTGCTTCCTGCCAGTCCTCGTCATCTAGCTCTAACCCATCCTCCTACCATTGCCGTCTAAGGAGTTCTAATGGATCTTCCATATTGTTTATGAGCTTCTTGTATAATAAAGAAATAGTTTTCTCGGGAAGATGGCCGTCTAGCACTCTGTCTTCTAGTGGAGAGGCGTCAGGGAGTGTCGTGTCCCTAGGGATATGTGTAAGCAGTGCATGCCGTACCTGAAGATACCGGAAATATTCACCGTCACTAAGGTGATATTGTAGCTTAAGGGAGTCGAACGACAGAATCGTACCGTCCCCTCAAATATCCTTTATGCAAGTGATACCAATTAGATCCCATTTGTCAAAGCCTTCCAACTTCCACAAACTTCCCAACTTTTCCGAACTCCATAATGGAGTGGCAAGTGTAAGCCTCAGTTTCCACCCACTTAAGGTGCCTGTTGGCCGCATGCCACACCTGGACGTCATGTGCCGTGGGTCCTGTGAGGTGGAATCTGTGGTGCCCAGCATACAGTGCTCTGGTTTAGTCTCCCCCTGGCATCTGCCATCGATCCATAGCGTAGCCGGGGTCATTAGGGGCCCTATATATCCCGTGGTTCACTGCCACTAATTGAGAGGCCCAATAATATTTCTTGAGATCTGGCAGCCCTAGGCCCCTGTCGTACCAGGGAAGGGTAAGCTTAGAATAAGCTATACAGGGTTTACCGTCCCAGAGCAGCTGTCTCTGGAGGGACTCTATTTCCTTAAAATATGACGCGGGAACTGGGTCCATGGCATTCTGAAGAGCATATAGGAACCGGGGCAAGGCCAACATTTTAAAGAGTACCGCTCTACCCAAAAGGGAGAGTGGGAGCGCCTTCCAGCGCGCCACATCTCCCCTAAATTGTGCCAGAGGGGGGGACAGGTTATTAGTGAACCGGGCCCTAGGGTCCAGGGTGATATAGATACCGAGGTACCTAATGCCCGATAAGGCAATCTGTATAGGGCAAGCATTGGGGACGACTGGTGGGTCTCCCTTGAGGACTAAAAGAACCGACTTGGACCAATTGATAGCGAAGCCTGAGTACCTCCCAAAAATAGCCAGTACGTCCAAAAAACAGCTCAGGGACCACCTCGGGTTAGTTAGGTAAAGCAGGATGTCATCAGCATAGAGTTAGAACTTATCATCCCACTCGAGAGTCCAGCGCATCCCGCGTATGGAACGGTCCTGCCAGATCCATGCCGCCAATGGCTCCAGGGCTAAAGTGAAAAGGAGTGGGGACAGGGAGCATCCCTGTCTGGTCCCTCTGCTCAGGGAGAAATCGGGGGACTTGCGGTTATTTACCACTACCCGGGCCAGTGGGGCATAGTACAAAAGGCGCACCCAGTCAATAAATTCCGGTCCGAAGCCTAGCTTGTCCAGCACCGCAAAAAGGTAGCATCCAAGGACACCAGCGCTGCTGGTTCCTGAATTGTTGGGGTCCGGCCCAGGATCCTGTGAAGGCGGCGCAGGTTGAGGGCAGCATTTCGATGCGGCATAAAGCCCGACTGGTCCGGGTGTACCAAAGTGGTGATGACCTTGGTTAACCTCGTCGCCAGCAACTTCGCCAGGACCTTAGGCTCCACGTTTAAAAGCGAGATGGGCCTATACGATGAACAGCTCACCTTGGGTTTACCCTCCTTGTGGCTAACCACTATGTTGGCAATACGCTGATCATACAGAAGTTGCCCCCTATCTTTGCACTGAGTGAACATAGAGCGGAGGAATGGAGCGATTTTATTAGAATTCAGTTTGTAGAGTTCTACAGGAATGCCATCCGGCCCCTAAGGCCTTGCCAGAATTTACCCCCCTGATACCCTGCGCTACCTCATCGTTAGTAAGCGGGGAATCCAGATATATACGTTCGTCATCGGAGAGCCAGGGCAGTTGGATGTCCCTAATCATCCCCTTATTATCCTCCTCCGAATACACCCCTTCCGAACGATACACCGTACTATAGTAGTCTGCAAACCTGTCGGCAATAGCCTGCGGGTCAGTGATCACTTCAGAGTCCCCCCCCCCTGTAATTCAGGCACTAACCGCGACGCCCACTCTCTCCTTTCCAGCCAAGCAATCAACTTTGCCGCTTTCTCTCCATGCTCATACACCCTACTCTGGGTCTCACCGCACTGCGCCCTCGCCCCCTCCTTAGCAAGACTACCAAACTCATTCTGCCTGTTTAAGACGGCGGAGACCTTCTGGGGTTACTGTTTGGGATATTTCCCTTTCCAGCGGTATCACTGCCTCCTCCGCTTTCTCTAACTCGGCCTGTCGCTCCCTTTTTTCTTTACGATCAGGGATAGGACCTCGCCCCGGAAAACCGTTTTGAACGCCTCCCACAAGGTTTGCGCCGAATCCACTGTGCCCTGGTTGTCTTGGAAGTACCTGTCCATGGCTTTGACTATATCTCGCTTGACGGTGGGGTCCCTTAGATGCCATGGGTTGATGGGAGCGATCCTGCCTGCGGTGACCCGGTCAAATTCCAGCTGCAACCAGAGCGGGTAGTGGTCAGAAATGCCCCTCCCCAGGTGCCGCACCTCCCGAACAGCACATGCCTGGGCGGCCGGAACTAAGATGTAGTCTATCCTAGACTTACTGTGGTGTGTGGACGTCACATGCATATACTGCACGCCACTCTGATTCTGCGTCCGCCAACTATCCACTAACCCCGTTGTATCCAAGTAGTCAGGGAGCCACCTCTGTGCCGGTCGCAGCATTCTAGCCAGGTGCCGATCCGTTTCACCGCCAACCACCGCATTAAAATCTCCTCCCATGACCAGGGTGCCCAGAGGCAGAGTTAGAAAATAACACCCAAATCCCAAAATGTATCGGTCTGTAGACCTGGTGGGACATAGATGGAAACAAAAGTAGCAGTCTTCCCCTCCCATTGGCCCGAAATGCCAACATATCCGCCCCGCTGATCATTCAAGCCACGTGGTCCGATCAGGGGAAAATCATTTTTAAGTAAAATGCCGACCCCCCTCGACCCAGACGTGAACCCCGCATGAGCTACCAACTTGTAGCCCCCCCTATGTAGGGCCATGCACCTGTTCCCGATAAGATGTGTCTCCTGCAACAGCACCACGTCTGGGGAGTGACGTCTGATGAACTGACTAACCATCCCCTTCTTGATTTTATTACCCAGCCCGTTCACATTCCAGCTAAGCACTTTGATCCCGATCCCCTCCCACTATTCAACATTAGACTGGTATAGAAGCATCACATTTGCTGCACTGTCTCCTGATGTTGCAAACATAAAACAAAAACCACATGAACCTACAAACAGCGTGACCCAGATCACCCAGAGCCCCGCCAACCCCAAACCTCTCTCTCCCCCCCTCCCTACACCCCTGCTCGCGGCTTACGCCCATCCCCAACTGGCAGTGTGCCTGTCGCCCCACACTCTAACTCTACGAACGAACTAAAGGTAGTAACGAGGAGGAGAATCAATGTCCCGCACCCCCCCCCCCCCGGCTCCCCAGCAAACATTAAACCCAAATTCGGAGTGGCCCACACACCTCACATTGTCCCTATGCTAAACAGGATAAAAAACATCCTTGGGTCTAGCCCCACTACCTGACAGTTCACAATAGTCCCACAGTTCTATCTGCCTCCTTCAGTCCTGCTCCTGCCGTTCGCCTCCTCCCTCACGATCGGGACCCTCCGGCGCGGCCGGGGGTGATTGTCAATCCAGTCCGATACCACCTCCTGGTTGTCGAAGAACCAGGCCCTCCCCTCTGCTTCCACTTTTGATCGCGCCGGGAACATCATTGCATACTTCAAGCCTTTGTCCCTAAGTTTCTTCTTCACTGCTAGGAAACTTTGACGTTGTTTCTGAACAAGTTACGTGAAGTCAGGGAAGAATGAGAGGGCGGTATTCTCGTACCGAAGGGGGCCCCCCGAGCAGGCTGCCTGCAGTATAACATCTCTGTCCCTGAAGTTAAAGACCCTCGCGATCATCGGGCGAGGTGGCGCCCCAGACCTGGGCCTACCCCCGGGCACCCTGTGTGCCCGCTCAATTGTAAAGAAGTTACCCAGTCCCTTGGGCTTGAGGTAGTTAAGGATGATGTCCTCAACGAACAGGTCTGGGGCCGGGTTTCTCAGCTTTCTCTGGGACCCCAAGGATGCGTATATTATTGTGTCTGGCTCTCCCCTTGAAATCATCCAACTTCTTGTCAGTCAGGGCCCTGGAGGCCTTGAGGTCGCGCACTTCCTGCTGGAGCAGCGCCACATCGTCGATCAAGCTGGCAGTCTTTATGTCTAACGATTTTACCTTTTCGCTCGCTTTCGTGAGATCCGCCCGGATGAGGTTGACCTCGATCGTGTCCAGTTTATTGTCCAAAGACTCCATCTTCTGTCCCAGCGACGTCTGGACACCCTCTATAGCTGCCATCACGTCCAGCAGCGTCCTCTCCGCCGGCGGTCCTGAAGAGTCACCACCCACTGACTGGGCCCGTTTCGGGTCTATAGGCGAGCCTTTAGGCATGGTGTAGCGGTCCAGCTTGTTGGATTGAATCTGTTTCGTCCCTCTGGAGGACCTGGGAAGATGCTTGTCGGTGTCCGGTTTGGTCGCCATCTGAAACTCTGCTCGACGGGCGCGTCCACTTCCCGGCTCCATGCAGATATGTGAGGACCCAGACCGAGTCAACCACACTCGTTTACTGTATCCACCCCTCCGCTGTCCGATGCCATCGATCGGGTTGAAGATGCAAAGCGCCCCAGGAGAGGTGACAACGTGTAATCCTGGAGAGGCAGTGTCGAGGGTGCAAGTCAGGATCACCACCGGCCAATCCTCTTCCATAACTGGCCGGGCGACCCGGGGCCCGTACAGCACACCCAGCCAACATCAAAGGGCCGATAGGCCGGAGGCCCAGTTAGACCCCACACGAGAGGTCACAACACAGACGGGGGGCCGTCCCACAAGTCGGTCGCAGCCATGGACCACAATATGGTGGTGGCAGCGGCCCGATGGAAGAACAGACCAGGAGGCATGCCGCAGGGGAACCGCTCCGCACTGCCGTTGAGCCCCTATAGTATGGTATTGACGGCTTACAGTGCCCACCTCATCCGCAGAGTGGGACAATCACCACACAGACCTACATCAGGATAAACTGCAGGTCAATGGCGTGGCAGCACTCCTCAAGTCTCTTGCGCGGTCTCTCAGCCACGGCCGTTCCTCCTCGAGCACCCACGCCACAGGACCGCTAATGCGGCGGCATTAGCCCCCGGCACGAATACCTCCACAGGCAGAACCGCCACCTCCACTCCAGTCCCCGGGGTCAACCCCGCAGCATCCCAGGGTCGGCAGCCTTGATAAGCATGCTGCGGCACCACCATATGCCAGGTCTACCTGGCCTGTCCAAAGGCCCACAAGAGGGGGGGGTGGGGGGGGGGGGGGAGCCGGGAACTGTTCGCACACCCCCGATGCCCCCCACCGCCTAAGCCTCAGGCTCCTGCAGCACAGTGTGGCTCCAGCGCAGTCCGGGGGCAGCA